>NC_056728.1:1644735684-1644785684 GCF_019279795.1 Protopterus annectens | reverse complement strand
TAAGTGAAATCAAGCCCAAAATTATTAATAAGTAACAAAACTCAACATTTTGTCCCAACTCAACTCCTATGCAAATCTTATTATTTACTGTGTCTATATGATCAAAAGCATTTCTATATATTAATAAAGAAAAGAAAGAGAGTAGAAAGTAAAAGGGTGTAAGGCAGAAATAAAAAAAATGTAAGAGAAAGCTATAAGAAGTATATACAATAGAATGTTACTTACTGTTTATATTAATAGAGTTAAAAATAAAACATATTATTTACTATTATTTAGTTCTAATTATTATTGGTTAAAGCATGACAGATTATTCACAAACAAGCATAAGCAGTGTAATCAAGAAAGTATAATTAGGAATAGCATTTGAAGAACATATAAACTTTTAAAGGAAAAAAATGTATCAAATTACTGACCTTATTTTTCCTCTTCAGAAAGAGAAACAAGTTAAATCACAGCTTGCCATTAAATCTCCAGATATTTTGACTAGTTATGAAACAAAACATTTCTTTGCACACAGAGAATAACTTTGATTAAATCTTTTCAAAATATTTGTTGCTTCTTGGAAATGCAGGAACTATATTTAAAAAGATTAATAATAAAATAAAATGATGAGAGAGAAAAAAACATAGTACAAATCATTTGTTTTTAGTCTCTTCTTCTTCTCTGAAGTCTTCCACGAAGTTTCAGTTGCCAGTCTCTTTAACGAAGGACTAGCCCATTCCATTTCTTCTATTTTTTCCAAAATCTTATTTTTTTGATAAACAGTAAAGCAGAGTCTAAGTCATCGAAAATTTTAGGACCATCAGGAAGGAAGATTTTAAGCTTGGCAGGAAACAGAAGGTATGTTTTAAACTGTGCTTTTTAAGCTCCTTATTAGTGGCAGAAAAACTTTTCTTTTAGCTAATACCATGGAAGAATAGTCATTGTCAAAACGCACAGTTGTTTCATTAATCTTAACAGGAGCTTTAGCCCAAGCAGATTTAAGAACCATCTCTTTATCAAAAGATGATAGAAATCTAACTATAACTGATCTAGGATAGTTTTTGTTAGAGTTAGTATTAGCTATAGATCTATGTGCTCTTTCGATACCAAAGAGAATGCTTCTGGTAAATCTAAAGTTTTAGGGAGCCATGTTGTTAAAAAAGAAGTAACATTGTTACCTTCAATATTTTCTGGCAGTCCAAAAATCCTAATGTTATTGCGCCTAGATCTATTTTCCAGGTCATCCAGCTTTGTTTCTAAATGTGTATTTTGTTTCAGCAGAAACTCAATGTTGATTTCCTCTTCTTGTATTCTATTTTCCATGTCATTCACAGCTTCTTCTATGCCTGTCATCTGGATCTTCTGTTGTTGCAGGTCCATATGTAACAAGTCTATTTGTTTTGTAGTTTTTTCTATGAAAGTGTCTATTTTAGTATCCATTTTATCCATCTTAGCAGTAAGTTGCTGGACTATAATTATCAGAGACTGAAGTTCTTTCTTGATGCTGGAGTCTTGAGAATTTGTCTTACTGGAACTCATTTCAGACTGATAAACTGACAGGAAAATTTCCAAAGTAATTTCTGACAGGAATATTATTAAGATTTCCTTTCTTTTTTAGATATAGTTCAAGAACTATATAAAACAAACATATTTAGAAAGAAAATTACTTCAATAATTAATTTTTTAAGTAATTAATTCCTGTCAATGTAATGAAATTGGTGGAGCTGAAGAAATCTGCTGCTATCCTGTGTTCATCCTTGGCCACGCCCCCTGGAAATGTATTTCATATACTTAGAGATTTAACAATTTATTTGTTTGACATTTGTTTTACCTGGAAAGTCCGATTGGGATAATATCCCATTTTCTGTGGAGGCCCAGAGACAAAAAAAATTTTACACTGATATTGTTAAAGTTAAATAAAGTTATTATAAAGTCTAATACAGAGGAATGATATATTAACTAAGCAAAACTTCAGCTTCAGTTCATACAGTGTGAACCTATACATACATAGTGAAAATATTTGGACACATATATAACAAGTTTAAAAAAATACACTAGTAATAGATAAAGTATTTACACGTTGCAGTTCATAGAGATGATATTAAACACACTGAGTACACTGTTTGGAACAGAGATGAATAGAAAATATAGCCTAGGCAAAAATATACGTGTCCTTTGTATAAAAAAAGAATTTTATTAATTCCATTTGTCTGAACATAGTCAGAGTATGCTAGTGGTGAAAGAAGGGCGGAACTAGTTCTGCCTGGAGGAATGCAGGAACAGAGGCAAGGTTTATTTAGATACTCTTTTAGTAGTTGTTTGAAATTTGAGAGGATAGAGGTAGACATACCTCTCAACTGTATAGATTTTTGCCTCATATTTTTAGTCCATTTTTTCATCAGATTGTAGTTCTCTGGCAAATCACTGACAATTCATTAAAGATTAAAGTCAGAAAATGATGACAGACTTCTGCATTTCAGACTTCTTTCTTTTCAGAAAATTCATGCTAATGCAAAACCTGCTAGTTTATCAACTTTTTAAGTTTATAAGATCAATATTATAAAAATTGTCCCTAGTTTGGGCCTTTGTCCCCTATTTTATAGGTTAAGAGGTATGAAGACAGATCTAATTTGCAGAGGGATAGAACTGCATTTTTAGTGACAGAGTATAAGTAGAGACTTTAGTCAGACAATTTGTAGGGTTTATCTATGCTGAGACAATGCTGTTCATTAGACTGAAGTAGTCTATCAGGATGATAGAAATAGGGAATAGGAATAAAAACAGGACAGTCATCATCTTTGTGAATAATGTGTGCAGAAATTTATTTATTTGTTTGTTTGTTTATTTATTTATTGCCAATGGTGCAACTGGGCACTCAGGCCTATTTTCATTGGAGGTCTGGGGATAAAAACTCCATTAGTTACAAAAAAAATTACAAAAATTACAAAGAATTTGCAGATGAAAAAAATCAGTTTTTTAATAGGAGATATGGGGTTTTAGAATCAACCAGTGGGTAATACAATGAAGACAGAAGGTAATACAATTTGATTCCTGTAGGAGTGCTATGCAATAACAGGTTACATTTATATATACTGAAATTTACAAATTTCATTTACAAAGTTCCGATGAATAGCAGTATACAGTTTTAAATCTAAACAGGATTTAGTTACATTCACAGGATAAGGTAGATGAGCTACAGTGTTATAGTACTTTTGTATAGTATAGGTAATAATCTAGGGATCTGAAAGAGAGAGACAGTCAGTCGGGTGTGAACAAGAATAGACCCAGGAGAGGTCTAGGCGCTGTTTTAGGTTGTGCTTAGCTGTCCTGTTTTAATGAGAAAGGCAAGGAGTTCCACTGTCTGGTTCCATAAAACAAGTGCAGTGAATCTTCTGCTGTGTAAAGGGATTTCAAAGTTATTAGTAGGCTCTGATTACCTGAGCGAAAGCAACGTGGTGGGGAGTAGTGCTTGAGAATGTTTTGTAGAGGAGGGCATGTTTGTGGTTTATGTATTATTTTTGTGAACAATTTAAAGCTGAGTAACTGTAATGTGATTAGGTAGTTCCAGCCAGTTGAGCTTCTTTAGTGTTAAGCAGTGGTGCGTACGGTAGGATACATTTGTTGCAAACTTGGTTATTTTGTTAAAGCATGCTTCTTAATTATTTAGTAGGGTAGCTTGAATGCTAATTAATATGGGTGATGCTTAAAGAAGGGAGGGGAGCAGGTAGGATGATGCTAAGGATTTTCTTGATCAGTCTGTGAGGTAGGGTTTGTTTCAGCAGAGGAAATCCAGTTTTTGATGAGTTTTCTTGTTGGCCTGGTACTGGGTGATAATGTAGGCCAAATTTTAGGTTATTGTTATATGGAGGTGTTGCTTGTTGAAGGCAGTGTTAAAACATGTACAGGCTTTTAAAAGAGAGAGGCTGTATGTAATCTTACTGGTGAGGCAGTTCAAACTATTTCAAAACCTGAAGGGCAATACAGTGGTAGCTGTGGTATTTATTGTTGATGGCAAATTTTGCAACTTTATTCTATTATTATAACATGTCTCCAGGTTGGTTTCCAGCACCATGGGAAGAATTATCCATATACCACATCACCACCAAATGTTTTTAAAAAGTTTGACAGTTTACAAGGTGTCAGCTAAATGATTAGATATAGACAACTTGTAAACCAACAGCCTATGTGTTTCTTTTTCTTAATGTAGTTTAACTAACTTAAAAATGAACAAGATAGTCTGACAACTGAACAATTTACAAGCTGCATATTAAATAATCAAAAATCAGTTAATTAATAGTTTGCATGTCAAACTTTTCTTTAATAGTTTGACACCTGCTACAAGTTGGTGTCCTAGGAGCTCTGTTCATCCCAACCTTACAGCTGCACAACATTCTTTGGTCAATTAGTTGAAAGTCAAAGGAAAATAAATATATTTCACCCATGTAGTAAACAACTTAAAGCTCCCAATCTTAGCTCAAGCTGAATTATGTGAAACATATTAAGTTCCCTGTCAATTTAGAACTGTATACAGTTGCTATACAGCATATTTTATTTCAGAGAAAACCTCTCAATTGTCCAAGTTTTGGAGGGCTACCTCTAATTCATTCTCAGTATTTTGCTTTATCACTTGTAAAATTAAAAACAATTTTGAGATGTTCTAAGTGAATAGTCCTAGCATTTAAAATTGTCCATAACTTGAGGCCTTTTCCCAAATTACTTTTTCCTTTATCAGTAACTTTGGAGGTAAAACCTGAGTTGTATGTCTCAGATTATACTGATAAACTGAGAAAATGGCCTGTACATATCTGAGTGCTCTGACTTAAAATAAAAAGTTGTCCCTGACATTATTTACAAGATTTGCTGGTGAGACATTACCATTCAGGCTTCTTTTCAGTTTCAGGAGCTTTCTGTATAGACGTTACATGAAAATAATCTATTTTCTTGCCTGATTCACATTCTGCTCCTGAAAAAAATAAACTTTTCCAGGAATAAAACACAAGTGGGTAACAAGCTATTACAGTATAATGTAATGAAAAAAGTTAATATGATCCAAGGAATTCCTCAGAAAGATAGGAATTGGGTAGGAGGAAGTGTGAAATGGATTGAAAAAGGGAAGAAGGACACAGGACACAGACTAAAAGGGAGATAGGAGAGGCAGGGAAAGGACTGAAAGATGTAGAAAGAAGAGGGAAGTAAGTAACAGAAATGGTTTAGATAAACTGCAAGCTGATCAGCACTCTAATGTAAGTTGGCACCTAGGCCAGGCACACCACTTACCTACCACCTTCCTATAAATCTGCATATACTACTTCTTGTAGAAGTCTTCATATATTTGTACCATTATTGAAATGTTTAACTCTAGTCATGGCTGCACCATCATTATTGTATCACTCTCTTACAGGGGTTATTCATCTGCAGGCTTTCACTGTAGAGCTTTTCTTCATGGGCTTCCACTGAAACATTGGCTCTAAGTGATGGTCATTCTTGTTGTGACATCCCAACGCCATGTACAAAATGGAAAGAAAGGGGTTGATGCCTACCTGCCTCCAGTGCAAATAAGAATCAGCTCAGATGGCTAATTCTCTAAACAAAATAAAAGTAAATAAATTCATTAATTTGGTTTTAGTTGTATTGTTTATACACTGTAGAATTAATTTGTCATCTTCTCTATTTTAGGTTAAGAATAGGATTTTTGACTGGGCCAAAGCCCCTTATTGAAAGAGTTATTCTCCATGTTGAGTCTTCATACTTTCATGCCAGTACTTTTTCACAGGCAAGTATAACAAACATATTGTGTCTTATAATTATTTATATCTAATTGTTGCTATTTTCCCTGTATGTTAAGTATTTGTTGGTGGTTTTCACTGTTGCAAAGCAATCTGTTCTGCTTGTTCTGGTTTTCCCACCAAGCAGTGTTATAATAACTGATTTGTTAGCAATTTAAAACATTCTTTAGAGTCTCCTTGCTGATTTTCTGCTGTTTTAAACATTTTTAGTGTATCACTGCTATTTTTCTGCTGTGTTAAACATTCTCTAGTGTTTCCCACGGAAACTAGGGGAGCTAGTAGCTGTAGTATAGTCCAGATACAGGTTTGCTGCATCTGGGTCTGTTTAGAGTGACTGTTTGTTCTAAGCATGTTTTCCAGGCCATCTTGGATTGGAAGGGGTCTTTCTGCACTCTAGTGAGAGGATTGTGCTGATTGGAAACTGTATGGTGAAGGGTGTTTGGTGTAGGGCTAGGAATAAGCATCTTCCTTAGTCCTTTTGAAACCTTTTAAAGTTGTTTTTCAGGTTTTCAGCTTCTGGTATTTAAGCCCTGCATTTGTGCAACATCACGCACAGCCACTCAATTGTGCGCCATAGCTGGACAGATTAATTCAACAGTTTTTCCCTTAGTTACAGTTGTAGCACATTTGTGTAGCCCTCATCCTTAGTACTTTCCCAAACAAAGAAATACTACTAGTGAGCTGAACCTTATGAAATTACCAACAAAGAAAAAATATTCAGAAATATCATCCACTGAACTCTTCCTTGATTGATCCTGAAAAGCCCCACAGTGACAACAGTCTTCAACCTAGTATTATGGACTGTTGGACCACCCTTGTTTCTCCTGCCAACTTTGTTGACTTAGGTCTCTTGAGGCAGTGTAGCAATTGCTTCATGTACACAGACAACTCTCTACTAATAACTCACTCTGTTACAACATGTGAGAGATGTATCTACACCAAGAATCTTGAATCCATGCTCTCTCACACTCTAAACAATAACACAGAACAGGCTGTCAACTCATCCACCACTACACATGCACATAGTACCACTACACATCCAGCACAAAAATCAACCAGTTCTCACAGCACCCATGACACATAACAACACCAGTGTTTCATCTGCCAAGTCTGTAAGGCGTAACACTCAAAAAACAAATTCTCTAGTCACTGGAGACTCAGTAGTGAGACACACTGATGTCCTACTCACCAGGTTGGACAAGGAGAAAGTCACAGTCAGCTGCCTGTCTGGTGCCAGGATTCATCAGATCATTATTGCACTCAGGTCTCTCGGCAACATGTACCATTATGACTGTCATAGTTCATGTTGGAGTGAACAATCTGAAACATACCTCACTGGACCATATGAAGAGAGACATGATTGAGCTCTCTGAGTATGTGTCTCAGGAAGGTATGTCCCTAGCCTTGAGCAACATACTACCCTCACCTAGAGTGATGCCTTATAAACAGAAAATGGTTGATTTCAATAATTGGCTTAGTTTCTGGTGTCATTCAAAGGGGATCTAGTTTAGGTAAGCCTGGGAAGCCATGGTCGACAAACCTCGCTGCTTTGCCAGAGATGGTTTGCACCTGGCACCCCTAAGCTTTTGGCTGCTCGCAAAGGCTGTTGCCTCCCCATAGTGATTTATTTAGGCAAGGTCATGAAAATGAACTTACTGATGTGAAATTTGCCAATCATAACAAATAAGTGTCATGCTGCTAAACACTAGGAGCTTAAACCAAAAACTGCACACCCTGGAAGCACTTCTATCACTGGAAGATGTAGATGTATGTGCCGTCACAGAAACCTGGTTCAAGGCCTCAGAGAGTACCCAATCCTTGCAAGGGTACAATGCCTTCCACACTTTCAGACCACAAAATGAACACGTGAGAACTAAACAAGGCAGTGTTTCTATCTATATTAGAGATAAATTCACCTCCTGCCTAGTTAGACTGGGCAACACCATGGAATTACTCCAAGTTCAGGTTACAGTGGGTAGGACCCCCATTCAAGTCATACAGTTACAATATCACAGTAGAGCTTGCTGGGTCCAGCAACATTTTTATACATTGTACAGAAAAGCAGCCCTATTTTGTATCATTTTTCAGGTGCTTTGTCATACCATTTTATTGATAACTTGCCTTCTTCTTGCCCACAATTCTCAAACTACATATTGAGGGTACCTTGAAGATGGTGTTAACTTTCATTGAGTCCAAATGTAAATGATGAATGGTAACATAGGAAAACATTATGTTACTAGCAAGGAATGAGGACTACTTGGTTTAGACAGGTGTCATGTCTTTATTCACAGCACCCTCACAACATACACAAACACACACATGCACAATGCACAGAGCATTGCAAACAATCATACACACTGGTTCCTATAAACAAACTTCTTACAAACACTTATAAAACTACTTATTCATAGCCCATTTAATACATCTTATGGCTTAAAACATCACTACTCACATGTCCACTTATTCAGTGGAATCTCCTTCATAGCTGCATCCCCTCAGCAATGAAACAGCTTAAAAACTTTGTGGAAACATGGGTGAAATTCTTGGCTAGGCTTATAAGGGCCTCCAGGCCAATGGCCTAGTATTGTCCTATGAACCTATAGCCAGTTATAGATCCCCCTCCATGGGTCATGACGCGCATGAAGCTTACTTAACCAAACTGGAGACAATCCAAATATACAGAACACTCTGTTGGGCATTTCAGTTATCCCACCATCAATTGGGAAACCTACACTAGCCCTAACCCACTAGCACAAAAGTTCCTTGACTTTGTTAACTCAAATGGCCTGGAACAAATTATTCATACCCTGACAAAAGGAACAAACATACGAGATCTGGTCCTCACTAATATGTCAAACAGATGTACTACCACAACTGTCAGACCCACATTAGTTAAATCTATCCACAAATCAGTCACCTTCAAGTTGACAGTAACACCAGCACTCACAAAGGGTGAAATCAGACTAAATAAATTCACCAAGGCAAACTACACCCTCCTAGGTGAAAGTATAAATGCATTCTGAGCCCCACCCCCAACTAGAAGTAGTAACTACACCAAAGCTTACACTAAAGCCTTGTACAGTCACTTGCATAAGTGCATAGACTCAGCTGTACCAGAAAGAATCAAAGCCAGAGCCCCAAGTAAATACAAGCCACCATGGTGGACATCCAGCATCAACAAACTTTACAATACATGCAAAACGTTACTGTCCATGAAAACAAAATTGAGACCTCAACAATGGAAAAGCACCCTCCTCAGCCTTAACAGGCAAATAAGACAACTTGTCAAAATTCTCTGAGGGCCTCCTTGAGAAAAACTTATCTAGCACAGCCAAGGATAACCATAAGGCCTTTACACCTATGTATGTAGCCTAAGAGGTAGGACCCAATCACGTGCAGAATTAGTGGCCAACTGCATCAGAGACACTGACCCCCACAGAGGTAGCAAGCCTGCTAGTGGATAGGTTTAGTGAAAATTTCACCCCCCCATCTTATTCAAATCTATCACAAACCTTGCCCCAAACTCCCCCCACCCTACATATCTAAAGAACAGGTCATCAAATCCTTGTCCAAGGCAAAAAACACAGCCTCTATGGGCCCAGGCAGCATCCCAGGTTGTGTTCTAAACAGGCTAAATCATGAACTAGCATCACTATTATGTACCCTTTTCAATCATAGTCTAACCATAGGCTTTGCTACTGCACAATGGAAAACAGCAACAGTTATTCTCCACCACAAAGGTGGCCTAGCAACAGACCCGGGGAATTACACACCCATAAGCCTAACCAGCCTCACCTGTAAGGCCACGGAACATATCATTATGGACCTCATAACTAAAGACATAGGTCACCTTCAAACCCTGGATTCTACCCAATTGCACTTCATCAAGGGCATATCCTTCCTGTTATATCTTGTGGATTTTTTGAAAATATGACCAGGGCCATTGATGAGGGCAAATCTGTGCACACAGCATACCTCAACTTGCCAAAGGCTTTCAACACAATCCCACACTCAGGCATTACTGATAAACTTAGCAAACTGAATGTAAACCCCTTCATTGTAAGATGGGTTGCTAACTGTCTCACAAACCAGGCATACACTATCAGAGTGGGCAACTTCACATCAATCAGCAGACCTGTTACCAGCAGGTGCTCCAGGGGTCAGTGTTGGGCCCCCAACTGCTTGGTATATACTTCTCAGAATTTCAGGTCAAATCTAAGAGTTTGTGGCTGACCAAGTTTGCAGACAACTGCAAACTTGGTGCAATTACTGAATCCCCAAATGATGTCAGTATACTCCAGGATGGTCTTAAGCAGACCAAGGACTGATGTCTTAGTGAAGGTCTCAAACTGAATACAAAGAAATGCATCATCATTCCCTTCAAGACAAACAATGTCCCTTCATAGTATCAAATCAACAACAATGCCCTAACTATCCACAAAGTGGTAAGGAACTTGGGTTAACAGGTTAACTGCAACGTTAACTTCAACCACCATGTGTCCACTGGAGAAAGGAAGGCTTTCTACACAGCACACTCGATTAGCAAAGGCATTGCCTCAAGAGTAACTGCCCATTTGGCATGTACTGTACAAAGCACCTGCAGCAATTGGAGAGACCTCAGAGGTTTCTAACAAAGAAGATCAAGAGACTCCAGCACATGTCATACACAGACCGATTACATTCCATGTCACTTTACTACGTATCATATAGACTTCTTAGGGGAGACTTATGCCTGGGGTACAGAGCAATCACAGACCCAAATCTAATGAACTTGCTGCATATTCGTAAATCCAAAGGGACTAGGGCCATCAGTTCCAGGGAAAAATATGACCTGCAGCTTAAATAGGATGTGCTGGAGGGACAGATTTATCTTCCAGTGACTGCTGCAGCTTTGATCTAGGCTACCTATTCATGTCAATCAGAGCACCTCTATGACACTGTTCAAAAGGAACCTGGACGAGTGGATGGGGAACTGTAAATTCTTGCTAGGGCTACCACCCACAACCCTCCTGGACATGGGCAGTCATTACTAAAAACAATCTTGGGTATTAACTAACATTTCTATGGTATTATATTGGGATGAAATGGCCAGGCTTGAGATGACCTCCGGGTCAATAGCCTTGTAATCTGCTATGATCTTATAATTATTTATGGCTGTAATAATCACCTTATTTCAATCACTTTTAAATTCCATATTAATCAAGAGGTTGGCTCACAATAACAAGTTCTATAACACTCAAGAGAACATATTACTCTATCAAATTACATAGTAATGCAGAAAATGGATTGCTATACCATGTAATCAGATCTAATTGTGTCAGCATTTTGACTTTTAGTCCTAAGAGGTTTGCTTACAGAATATGAAAATGCCATCCTTTTTCCTTATTCTTTTCTTTATCTTTTTTTTTTTTTTTTTTTTAATATTTTTATTCATTTCCAAAAACAAGAAAACATGAATGCAGGTTATTTATGACAATGAAGTATTTACAAATTATTTAAAAAGGTAGGCTAAAACCTCTAAACAGATAACAAACATTAAAACCAAAATAAAGTATTTACAAGGGTGTCTATTGTTGACATATAATTGACTTTCTATACAATTGTTTCCTGATTATAATCTGCTGCAGTCATTATTCTCCAGTATTTCAGTTACTTTTTGCCATGCTACATATAATGATGTAGTTCTTTCAGTTCTTCCTTTAATAGTGTTCATTTCCAATTGCGATACTGCTGACACCATATTCATGAATTGCTTAAAAGTTGGAGAAGCTTTGGATTTCCGGTTTGATGTAATATTCTTCCTTGCAATAGCTAGGAGAGCCATAAGATTACATATTTTGTTCTTGGCACACAGTCAGGTACAGGTGCATTAAACAAAATAATAGATTTGGAAATCTGGAATTTATCATTGAATACCATTTGCAGAAAATAATTTATTTTATCCCAATATGGTTTAATCAAATGGCATTCGTAGAACATATGTTGCCAGTCTGCTTTTATTGATAAATCACATCTCCAGCAGCCAATATTTTTCTTAAACATAAGTTCCATTTTATGAGGGGTTACATAAGATCTGTGTATGAATTGCCATGTAAAAAGTCTTCAATGTAATGAAAGTGATGTCTGCTTTGGAGAGAGAAGAATTAGTTTTTTATCTCTGTCATTTGGCACATGTCTTTTAACTGATCTATAATAATTCCATATTTTGTCATTATTATGCATTTTTATTTTTTTGTTTGTTTTATAAATAGATGATAAGTATCCCTTTCCAGTAATGGGTTGATTCGTTAGTAATATTATATGTTTTATAAGGTTAGGAACATTTTGTCTTATTGATGGTTGCATTGTTTCTTGTTTGCTTAATATATACTGTCTTAATTCTTGTACATGTAACCACAAACTATCTTCCATATTTAATTTCTGTTTCTGTTATTATGCTGATGCCAGAGATGATTTTCATTTTCTGTTTGCATTTATGAGAGAAACAGGAAGGATCCAAAGTTCTAAACCTGATCTCTGTCACAAACTGATCATGCTGGAGAGACAGATGTGTCCCAGAGACTGCCCCTCCTCTGGAATAGGCTTCCTGTTCACGTGAAGCAGAGCCATTCCCTGCCCATCTTCAATCACAATTTGGATTGATGGATGGGAGATCACAAATTCATTCTTGGGTTGGTGCCCACATCCCTTACAGACAGAGATAGTCTGTAAAATGGTCAAAACCTCACTTGCTGACCCTTGTTAACTTTCCACTAGGGAAAGAAAATTGGGTAAAATCTGGGTAAAACTAGCTTGGCTTGTAAGGGCTCTTGAGCCATTAACTCTTGGGTAGACTTGTAAGGCCCCAGGACCATTAGCCTAGTACCCTCCTTTAAAATCAGTAATCTACTATGAATGTACGAACCTATGATACTACAGCATTTATTGTGCAAGCAACAAGACATAAACTGGAGTGGTGAGGTAATGAAATAATCATTTTAGAATTATATTGTTTCAGTAAAATATTGGAATGATGCCAATTCACTTTCAGATTAACTTGCCAAATGCTTTTCAGTATAAACTATGGTGATTTTCCAGTTGTGATGATTTTTCAGTATCTTAACATATTAATATTATAAACCTTCAGGGGTTAATCTTGTGAGCTATCAGACGTTTCAGTAATTTGAAAAGTTATTTGTAGTGCATTACTCAGAAATGAGCTGGAGATTCATCACTATCAGATCTATAGTTTATGGTGATGAAGATATGGTATAGCATATTACAGTGCATCCATCTCATATGAATCTGTCTGATGCGGAATCAGATTTACCACAAAGCTCCTTAGGCACCTGCCTGGGGCTTGCTGCTAACTGGGATGCTGACTTCAATGCTGCCAGTTGCTATCATGTTCATGGCTGTACAGCAAATAGAAATGAAGCAAAAGAGTTGTGTGCAATGGGCATTGCCAGGCTACATTCACTACTTTTATTACATTTCTGTAGATTAAAATAATTATAGGAATGCTTGGATTCATCTTACAATAATAACTTGCTAAATTGTACCTAGCGCTATCAGCACATTAAATGCTGGGCTGTATGAAAGCAGAAAAAATGTCACTGTTTTTCATTGTGCCAACAGAAGGTGGTATTATGGTATTGACATCACTGTTTATTCAAGAATCACAAACTGGGGCACAACAAGAGACTATTAGTAAAAAAACTATGCCAACAGGGTACAAATGAAATGATGTTTTGTGCTTGTACTAGAATAAATATTTATATAATTGCACAGATCTGATGTTATAACAGTAGCATTACTGTTCAGTCATGAATGACAAACCAGAGTAAATGAATCTGGAAAAAGTATAATTGATTTCTAATCTGATTTTTTTTAACTGATTGACATTTCTTCATACTCTTTGCGAACCCAGCAATGACCAAACCCCCTAATTCCATTATAGCATGTAGGTAGCTAACAATTATTCATGTTAGAGCAGGCCGCTAAGCATATAGAACTACAGCAGGTAATTTATTAATTTGGCTAAAGCATGCAACATGCTCATATGTTAGTAAATACAGATAGACTGATGACCTCAGTGGAGGGGGTGTCTTATATTCCTATCAAACCTTAATTTCAGTTTTTGATTTCTAACTCTTTGTCAAGCATAAAGTCTAGAGAATGTCAAGCTGCTTCTGTAAACCAGGGTGGTGGAGTCAGGTCCTGCTTTAAAATGACATATGCAAGGTATTTCTATTCCCTAAACAGAACATGGTAGAAATGACAAATTCTAGATTTATCTGTGTTAAATCAGTGCCTTCATTTATTCACATTTAAGATGGTAATTGCTGAATGAGCTGATGTCATTAGATCGATTTTGAAGACACATATTAATTCCTAGTCATCAGTTAGATTTGCATAAAATGTTCTACAGTTGTTCTACTAGAGGGCGCTCAGTACAGATAATTATACTTTGGGTTGTCTTCAGTTTCCAAATTATTCTGTAAAGGTCTTGACATGACCTGCAATGGACATCCACAACCTCTTTATCCAAGGCTACTCCACATGAAGATGACTGGCTATTGCTAGCCTTTTGCCTGCAACATCTACAGATGCATACAGTAAAAATGGAACACATTCTTCAGTCACTGGGGTAAATAATCAGCAAAGAAAACTTCACAATGACTCCATCCTGGTAAATGGAGTGTCATGGAGTCCTGCCCTACATAGTTTCGAGAAAAGATTTTCTTTCCTCTTTACAAAGTTTAGGTCTTCCAAGGCCCTGTACTTGCAATTCACACAGGAATTCCAAAACCAGCAAGTATGGCCTTACAGATGCTAAGATAAGTATCAGCAGCATCTCTGACTGAACTTTGCAAAATATTTCACATGACTGGTACAGTTATGCTTGGAAAAAAACATTGAACTAGGACAGCTAGATGTCTAATTATCTGAAACAACCAAACAGACTAGCCCAAAGTGTACTGCGGTAGCTGAATCAAGAATAACTTTGTAAAGGGATACCATTCCAGTCCTAGATTATGCAATAAATAATCTGTGGAGATTCACAGCAGATGAGTACTAATTGTTCACTTAAACAGTAGCTTTCTCAGAAAACTGTTTGAAAATTGGGTGATTTTTCTGTCTCTTAAACAGAAGACTGCACTGCTGAAAGACAAGATTTACAACTACTGCAGGCCTCATAGCATGTGTCTGGGGTTTTCTTTATGTTACTGTTACTTTTATTGTATGCTTGTAACAACTTTGATAAATCACCAAAGCAGTAGTAGTAAGTTACTGTGTATTAACTACAAAAGGCTATGTTACATGATATTTGGAAAGTAATAGGAGTTTTAATAATAGTATGGCTTGATTCCTGTGCTTTCTTATATATCACTGCTCTATCTACTGTCTGGGCCATGCATACCTTTGAGTAGGATACTTTGTTGAAAGCTAAGTAGCATCCTTCTCTGTTGTACATGAGGGATTCCACATTTTTTTCTTGCATTTTCTAGTTAATTTGTGTCTGACTGATAAGTGTTCATGACTGCGGAATTTAGTAACCCCACAGGACTCATATTTGTGGGCTACCTGGATGTCCCTCCTCCCCAAATCTCCACACATTTGCTCCACAATAATCTCATGACTATCTGTAGAAGATATACAACACCACCTTGCATTTATCAGAATTATATTCAGTCATAGTGAATGTCTTGAGAAGCTATTTTTCAAAACTTGAGGTAGATAAAACAATTTTCAGACTATAACTTGGTAAAGTTCCAGGTCTAGATGTCTGTAATACTCACTTTTACAAAACAGACCATCTTATTTCTAGTCTTAGTTAACATATACAATGATATATATATATATATTAATAACTTTAAATAATGTTAAACTGAACAGTCCAAAACCATTTTATAACTAAGAAAAAATACTGATCCCCCTCTAATAAAAAAAATCCATTTTCTTTAATATACCTAAAAAATATATGATTTGGACTAAAAAGAGAATAAAACCAGTTAATGGCTTTTTCATCTTGAATTTTCAGTCTGGTTTCATGAAAGGCAACAACTTAGCATTATAATTACTCACAGACCATAATAATTTCAATTGTACTACTGTAGCAGTATTTGAGCTGGATATCAGTAAAGTATTTGGCACATTACATGTATAATCTCTGTACGCAACCTCTTTCTTAAACTAAAAAAAATCTAAGCTTGTTTCCTGCCTTTCCTGTAACTAGTCTAGTCCAGATACAGATTTGCTGCATCCAGGACTGTTTGTAAGCTTCTGTGCCCCCCAAGCCTTGCTGTGTTGGAAGGAAGCCTCCTAGCTTATCAGTGAGAGTGATAAGCACTAGGTAACCTATCTACCACAAGAGTGGTTTCTGGCCCAGAAATTGTAGTTTATTGGCCGTTTGGGCAGTTTTTCCATCTCTTTCAACTTTCTGGTTTAAAAGCCCGTGTTTGCACCTGTTTCCCACCTTTCCTGTAACTAGTCTTCCAGATACAGATTTGTTGTATCCAGGACTGTTTGTAAGCTTCTGAGCCCCCCAAGCCTTTCTGTGTTGGAGGGAAGCCTTGTATCTTATCAGTGGGAGTGGTAAGCACTAGATAGCCTATCTCCCACAAGAGGAATTTCTGGCCCAGAAATTGTAGTTCATTGGCCGTTTGGGCATTTTTTTCCATCTCTTTCAAATTTCTGATTTAAAAGCCCACACTTGCGCTTGTTTCCCACCTTTCCTATAACTAGTCTAGACCAGATACAGATTTGCTGTATCCAGGACTATTTGTAAGCTTCTGAGCCCTCAAGCCTTTCTGTGTCAGAGGGAAGCCTTGTAGCTTGTCAGTGGGAGTGGTAAGCACTAGATAGCCTATCTACCACAAGAGGAGTGGTTTCTGGCCCAGAAATTGTAGTTTATTGGGCGTTTGAGCAGTTTTCCATCTCTTTCAACTTTCTGGTCTAAAAGCCTGCATTTGCGCTTTTCCCAGCTTTCCTGTAACTAGTCTAGTTGAGATACAGATTTGCTGTATCCAGGACTGTATGTACGCTTCAGAGCCCCCAAGCCTTTCTGTGTTGGAGGGAAGCCTTCTAGCTTATCAGTGGGAGTGGTAAGCACTAGGTAGCCTATCTACCACAAGAGAAGTGGATTCTGGCCCAGAAATTGTCGTTTATTAGCCGTTTGGGCAGTCTTTCCATCTCTTTCAACTTTCTGGTTTAAAAGCCTGTGTTTACACTCATTTCCCATCTTTCCTGTAACTAGTCTAGTCCAGATACAGATTTGCTGTATCCAGGACAGTTTGTAAGCTTCTGAGTAGTGCCAAAGTCTGATCTTCAATTTTCTCCTTAGATCTGCTAGTTCTCTCCTCTCCTGCACTTTTACTAGTTTATTAGTCTAGCACTTTGCCAGACTTTTTGTAGCAATTATTGTAGCACACAAAAGAGCTATAAGCACTGAACGTTCTACTAGGAAACAGCTCCAATACTTATTATTAATACCCACCCCTCCAGGCATGTCTAAAGGTCAGTTCCCTGTGCTTTCTCCTATTAACCTGGTGAACTTGGGCATGCTGAGGCAATGTAGCAACTGCCTCATATACACTGACAACCCTCTCCTCTTACCTCCCAACACTCAGACTTGTGAGAGATGCACTTATATAGCCAAATTGGAAGCCACGCACTCTCTAGCCAAGACTGCAACAGCTGGTCAAGAGGAGAAGGTCACTACTTGCACCACACCACATGGAACACACAGCCCTCCAGAGCACACACCAGCACTGCCGTCACATAAAAACACAAACTGCACACCCACTTTCATGGAGGATCTCAATAAAAATCTACCCAAACAGCAGAGACCTCCAAGGCAGAAATGCATTTGACCACCACAACACAACACTAATCACGAGACACATAACTCTCCTAAACAGTGTGCCACTCAACCAAAGCCCCTAAGGCAAAACAGCATACCCAACACACTAGTCATGGCTCAATAGTGAGGCACACTGATATCCCACTCACTAGGTTGAATAAGGAGAAAGTAACAGTCAGCTGCCTGTCAGGTGCCAGGATCCACCACATAATGAATGCACTCAGGTCCCTCAACAACAGGGACAAATATGACTCAATCATTGTACATGTGGGTGTGAATGACCTGAGACATACCACCCTGGACTACATAAAAAGAGACCTGGAGGAGCTCTCGGATTATGTAGCACAGGTGGGTATGACTCTCCCCCTGAGCAGCATCCTACCATCACCCAGAATGATACCACAGTACAAGCAGAATATGATTGAGTTCAACAATTGGCAAAGTTTCTGGTGTCACTCTAAGGGAATCCAGCATCTGCCTGGGATGATATGATTTACAGACCTCGATGCTTTGCCAGAGATGGCCTGCATCTGTCAACCATGGGCTTCTGGATACTGGCCAAGGCTCTTGCTACCTCTGTAGTGCCTTTTTTAGGCGGTGCTCCAAAGACCAACTTACCACCATAACAGCTACAAACAAATGCAATCTGAGGGTCATGCTGCTCAATGCTAGAAGTCTAAATTTCAAAATGCACTCGCTCGATGCACTCCTTAAAATGGAGAACGTCAACATTTGTGCTATAACAGAGACCTGGCTCAAGGCAGCAGAAAGCACTGCTACATTACCAGGTTATAACTCTTTCCACATCTTTCAGCCCCAGAACTTGGACCGAAGCTCCAAAGGCGGTGGTGTTTCCATATTCATAAAGGATAGGCACACCACCAGACTGGTAGCCCAACATAATGCATCAGAGATACTTCAGGTGCAGCTAACACTGGGTAAGACATTGATTCAGATTGTACCCTGCTATAGGTCCCCAACCATGTCACACAACTCACACTCCACATTCCTAAGCACCCTAGAGAATATTAGGGTCCAACCTAACACTCTCATACTAGGCTACTTCAACTACCCCTCCATTAACTGGGAAAACTACTCATGTACCAATACACTTGCCCAACGTTTCCTGGAGTTCATTAATTCCAATGCCCTAGATCAGCTCATTCTTACCCCCACTAGAGGTAGCAACATCCTTGACCTGGTCATTAATAACATGAGTGACCGTTACTCCAATAGTCAGCTCCTCCCTGGTTAGATCCGACCACAAACTAATCACCTTGGAAATCCACATCACTCCTACCCCCCCCTCCCACACACAAAGGTAACCACCATGAAAAACTTCTCCAGTGCTAACTTTGGGCTCCTAAAACAGAGGTGGCTAACTTCACGGCACCCATCCAAATGGGGAATAGTTGCATGACTGCTGAATCATACACCAATGCACTGTACAAACATGTACACAAATGCATGGATCTCACCATACCCAATAGAACCAAGGCACTCTCTTCCAAAAAAAAGGAAGCCAATCTGGTGGTCCCCTGCCATAAACAAACTCTACAACAGAAGGAGGAAACTGATGTGGAATAAGGTGAAGTCCCAAGACTGGAAAAACTCCCTTATCAGCCTCATCAAAAAGTTGAGATCCCTCATCAAATCCTCTAAAGCTAGCTATGACAACAGAACTGCAGCAGATAGGAAAGACAAGCCTTCTATAGTTATGTAAAGAATCTCCACGGCAATACCCATATTTGTTCTGAGCTACTGCACAATGGTACCTCCTATACCGAGCCAACACATATTGCCAATATACTGGCTGACACATTCAGTGCCAACTTTACCCCTCTCTCCCCCCAAAGAACCAATCACAATATCAGGAGATTGCTAGGTACCCAGTATTACTGCTGCACAGGTTAAAACAGCACTGTCCAAGGCCAAGAATACAGCTTCTATGGGACCTGACAATATCCTTGGCTGTGTTCTACATGAACTACAGAGTGAACTGGCACCTCATTTGTGTGCCCTGTTCAATCACAGCCTCACCTCAGACTTTGTCCCTACCGAATGGCACACTGCTACAGTCATCCCTCTGCACAAAGGAGGCGCAACTACAGACCCTGGAACGCATCATCATGGACCTTATAAACAAGGATATAGGGAATCTCCAAACTCTGGATCCCACACAGTTTGGATTTGTGAAGGGTAGATCATGCCTGCTCAACTTGGTTGACTTCTTTGAGTTAGTCACCAGAGCTGTGGATGAAGGCAATGTGGTTCATACAGCCTACCTTGATCTGGCCAAGGCCTTTGATACCATTCCCCACTCAGGAATCATAGGAAAAACTCACTAAGCTAGGCATCAACCCCTATATCACTAGGTGGGTTGCAAACTGGCTCACAGATAGAACCCACAGTGTGAAAGTAGCTGACTCCAAGTCAGACTGCCGACTAGTCACGAGTGGAGTCCCACAGGGTTCAGTCCTGGGTCCTCTACTGTTTGGTATCTACTTCTCTGAAGTCCAGGACAACACAAAGGGACTGGCTGACAAAGTTTGCAGATGATTGCAAGTAAGGAGCTATTATTAACTCCCCAAGTGATGTTGACATCCTACAGAATGGCCTCACTGAGACCGACTGGTGTCAGAACTGTGGCTTTAAGCTCAGTACCAAAAATGTGTCATTATCCCCTTTGGGAAAAACCCGGTTCCCATGAATTACCACATTGATGGTAGTCCACTGAATGCAGAAGGCGTTATAAGAGATCTGGGAACACAGGCTGACAGTAACCTCTCTTTTGATCACCACATTGCCACTGTGGTCAGAAAGTCTTTCTAAGTGGCACATCTCATTGCTAAGGGTTTTGCATCCTGGAAGAATGGGAAAATTTCTTGCATTTTCTAGTTAATTTGTGTCTGACTGATAAGTGTTCATGACTGTGGAATTTAGTAACCCCACAGGACTCATATTTGTGGGCTACCTGGATGTCCCCCCCAAATCTCCACACATTTGCTCCACAATAATCTCATGACTATCTGTAGAAGATATACAACACCACCTTGCATTTATCAGAATTATATTCAGTCATAGTGAATGTCTTGAGAAGCTATTTTTCAAAACTTGAGGTAGATAAAACAATTTTCAGACTATGACTTGGTAAAGTTCCAGGTCCAGATGTCTGTAATACTCACTTTTACAAAACAGACCATCTTATTTCTAGTCTTAGTTAACATATACAATGATATATATATATTAATAACTTTAAATAATGTTAAGCTGAACAGTCCAAAACCATTTTATAACTAAGAAAAAATACTGATCCCCCTCTAATAAAAAAAATCCATTTTCTTTAATATACCTAAAAAATATATGATTTGGACTAAAAAGAGAATAAAACCAGTTAATGGCTTTTTCATCTTGAATTTTCAGTCTGGTTTCATGAAAGGCAACAACTTAGCATTATAATTACTCGCAGACCATAATAATTTCAATTGTACTACTGTAGCAGTATTTGAGCTGGATATCAGTAAAGTATTTGGCACATTACATGTATAATCTCTGTACGCAACCTCTTTCTTAAACTAAAAAAATTCTAAGCTTGTTTCCTGCCTTTCTTGTAACTAGTCTAGTCCAGATACAGATTTGCTGCATCCAGGACTGTTTGTAAGCTTCTGAGCCCCCCAAGCCTTGCTGTGTTGGAGGGAAGCCTCCTAGCTTATCAGTGAGAGTGATAAGCACTAGGTAACCTATCTACCACAAGAGTGGTTTCTGGCCCAGAAATTGTAGTTTATTGGCCATTTGGGCAGTTTTTCCATCTCTTTCAACTTTCTGGTTTAAAAGCCCGTGTTTGCACCTGTTTCCCACCTTTCCTGTAACTAGTCTAGTCCAGATACAGATTTGCTGTATCCAGGACAGTTTGTAAGCTTCTGAGTGGTGCCAAAGTCTGATCTTCAATTTTCTCCTTAGATCTGCTAGTTCTCTCCTCTCCTGCACTTTTACTAGTTTATTAGTCTAGCACTTTGCCAGACTTTTTGTAGCAATTATTGTAGCTCACAAAAGAGCTATAAGCACTGAACGTTCCACTAGGAAACAGCTCTAGTACTTATTATTAATACCCACCCCTCCAGGCATGTCTAAAGGTCAGTTCCCTGTGCTTTCTCCTATTAACCTGGTGAACTTGGGCATGCTGAGGCAATGTAGCAACTGCCTCATATACACTGACAACCCTCTCCTCTTACCTCCCAACACTCAGACTTGTGAGAGATGCACTTATATAGCCAAATTGGAAGCCACGCACTCTCTATCCAAGACTGCAACAGCTGGTCAAGAGGAGAAGGTCACTACTTGCACCACACCACATGGAACACACAGCCCTCCAGAGCACACACCAGCACTGCCTTCACATAAAAACACAAACTGCACACCCACTTTCATGGAGGATCTCAATAAAAATCTACCCAAACAGCAGAGACCTCCAAGGCAGAAATGCATTCGACCACCACAACACAACACTAATCACAAGACACATAACTCTCCTAAACAGTGTGCCACTCAACCAAAGCCCCTAAGGCAAAACAGCATACCCAACACACTAGTCATGGCTCAATAGTGAGGCACACTGATGTCCCACTCACTAGGTTGAATAAGGAGAATGTAACAGTCAGCTGCCTGTCAGGTGCCAGGATCCACCACATAATGAATGCACTCAGATCCCTCAACAACAGGGACAAATATGACTCAATCATTGTACATGTGGGTGTGAATGACCTGAGACATACCCCCCTGGACTACATAAAAAGAGACATGGAGGAGCTCTCGGATTATGTAGCACAGGTGGGTATGACTCTCCCCCTGAGCAGCATCCTACCATCACCCAGAATGATACCACAGTACAAGCAGAATATGATTGAGTTCAACAATTGGCAAAGTTTCTGGTGTCACTCTAAGGGGATCCAGTATCTGCCTGGGATGATATGATTTACAGACCTCAATGCTTTGCCAGAGATGGCCTGCATCTGTCACCCATGGGCTTCTGGATACTGGCCAAGGCTCTTGCTACCTCTGTAGTGCCTTTTTTAGGTGGTGCTCCAAAGACCAACTTACCACCATAACAGCTACAAACAAATGCAATCTGAGGGTCATGCTGCTCAATGCTAGAAGTCTAAATTTCAAAATGCACTCGCTCGATGCACTCCTTAAAATGGAGAACATCAACATTTGTGCTATAACAGAGACCTGGCTCAAGGCAACAGAAAGCACTGCTACATTACCAGGCTATAACTCTTTCCACATCTTTCAGCCCCAGAACTTGGACCGAAGCTCCAAAGGCGGTGGTGTTTCCATATTCATAAAGGATAGGCACACCACCAGACTGGTAGCCCAACATAATGCATCAGAGATACTTCAGGTGCAGCTAACACTGGGTAAGACATTGATTCAGATTGTACCCTGCTATAGGTCCCCAACCATGTCACACAACTCACACTCCACATTCCTAAGCACCCTAGAGAATATTAGGGTCCAACCTAACACTGTCATACTAGGCTACTTTAACTACCCCTCCATTAACTGGGAAAACTACTCATGTACCAATACACTTGCCCAACGTTTCCTGGAGTTCATTAATTCCAATGCCCTAGATCAGCTCATTCTTACCCCCACTAGAGGTAGCAACATCCTTGACCTGGTCATTAATAACATGAGCGACCGTTACTCCAATAGTCAGCTCCTCCCTGGTTAGATCCGACCACAAACTAATCACCTTGGAAATTCACATCACTCCTACCCCCCACCCCCACCCCACAAAGGTAACCACCATGAAAAACTTCTCCAGTGCTAACTTTGGGCTCCTAAAACAGAGGTGGCTAACTTCACGGCACCCATCCAAATGGGGAATAGTTGCATGACTGCCGAATCATACACCAATGCACTGTACAAACATGTACACAAACGTATGGATCTCACCATACCCAATAGAACCAAGGCACTCTCTTCCAAAAAAAAAGGAAGCCAATCTGGTGGTCCCCTGCCATAAACAAACTCTACAACAGAAGGAGGAAACTGATGCGGAATAAGGTGAAGTCCCAAGACTGGAAAAACTCCCTTATCAGCTTCATCAAAAAGTTGAGATCCCTCATCAAATCCTCTAAAGCTAGCTATGACAACTAAGCTGCAGCAGATAGGAAAGACAAGCCTTCTATAGTTATGTAAAGAATCTCCACGGCAATACCCAGATTTGTTCTGAGCTACTGCACAGTGGTACCTCCTATACCGAGCCAACACATATTGCCAATATACTGGCTGACAGATTCAGTGCCAACTTTACCCCTCTCTCCCCCCAAAGAACCAATCACAATACCAGGAGATTGCTAGGCACCCAGTATTACTGCTGCACATGTTAAAACAGCACTGTCCAAGGCCAAGAATACAGCTTCTATGGGACCTGACAATATCCTTGGCTGTGTTCTACATGAACTACAGAGTGAACTGGCACCTCACTTGTGTGCCCTGTTCAATCACAGCCTCACCTCAGACTTTGTCCCTACCGAATGGCACACTGCTACAGTCATCCCTCTGCACAAAGGAGGCGCAACTACAGACCCTGGAATGCATCATCATGGACCTTATAAACAAGGATATAGGGAATCTCCAAACTCTGGATCCCACACAGTTTGGATTTGTGAAGGGTAGATCATGCCTGCTCAACTTGGTTGACTTCTTTGAGTTAGTCACCAGAGCTGTGGATGAAGGCAATGTGGTTCATACAGCCTACCTTGATCTGGTCAATGCCTTTGATACCATTCCCCACTCAGGAATCATAGAAAAACTCACTAAGCTAGGCATCAACCCCTATATCACTAGGTGGGTTGCAAACTGGCTCACAGATAGAACCCACAGTGTGAAAGTAGCTGACTCCAAGTCAGACTGCCGACTAGTCACGAGTGGAGTCCCACAGGGTTCAGTCCTGGGTCCTCTACTGTTTGGTATCTACTTCTCTGAAGTCCAGGACAACACAAAGGGACTGGCTGACAAAGTTTGCAGATGATTGCAAGTAGGGAACTATTATTAACTCCCCAAGTGATGTTGACATCCTACAGAATGGCCTCACTTGAGACTGACTGGTGTCAGAACTGTGGCTTTAAGCTCACTGCCAAAAATGTGTCATTATCCCCTTTGGGAAAAACCCGGTTCCCATGAATTATCACATTGATTGTAGTCCACTGAATGCAGAAGGCGTTATAAGAGATCTGGGAACACAGGTTGACAGTAACCTCTCTTTTGATCACCACATTGCCACTGTGGTCAGAAAGTCTTTCTAAGTGACACATCTCATTGCTAAGGGTTTTGCATCCTGGAAGAATGAGGTAATTGTCTCCCTCTACTCTTCCCTCATTAGGCCAGTCATCGAGTACAATGCCCCAATTGGCATGAACCTCACTAGACACCTGCAACAGCTGGTGAGGCTGCAAAAGTAACTCACAAAGAGGATCCTAGGCCTTAAACACTTGTCCTATATGGACAGACTCAAAAAGCTCCAACTATTCTCTGTCTCATATTGCCTACTTAGAGGCGATCTCTGCTTGACTTACAAAGCCATGTCTGACCCAGCTCTGTTAGAAATGCTACATCTAAAGAAATCCCAATCCCTCCACACCACACGCTCCAAAGACCTCAACCTCATTACCACAATCAACAGAACGTACTGGAGGGACAGGTTCATAACCCAGAGACTGCCCATGCTATGGAATAGACTTCCCATACATGTCAAGCAGAGCGCGTAGCTGACCCTGTTCAAGAGAAATCTTGATGAGTGGATGGGAAATAGAAAATTCACCCTGGGAATAACTCCAGTGTTTCTACTCAACAGAGGCACTGGGAACTAAGGTCAGATGGCATGATGCCAGGGTAATCCTATCTCTAGGCTTGTAAAGGCCCCAGGGCCATTAGCCTAGTACACATCTACGAACCTATGAACCTATAAATATTCTGTCTTCATTCTGCCATATTTTTTGATATTGTGTATCAGTGGTCTCAACCTCATTTGGCTTGAATGCTAGTGGAGGGTGAATTCACTGAACCAAAGGCTTGATAAATTGTGAAAAGGGTGACCAAAGCAAAAAGTCACACAGTGTCAGCATACGCACACCACCCTCACACACCCACAACCACACACACACACACACACACACACACACACCAAACTTTCTGATTATGTATACCTCTGTTGTTTGATGTTATCAAAGTTAAAGTGATAATTGACAGAGTAATGTAATTCAAAAAGTTGCTTTTGGACATATTCACTGTCTTCTCTGAGAAGTCATCTTGGCGACTGTTTAAAAGTGATCAAGTAATTATCCTTAGCTTTCATATAATATCTATTGCCCATCTTCTACCGCACACACACACACACACACACACACACACACACACACACACACACACACACACACACACATATTCACATTGGATTGAAATAGCATATGTAATCTTGAGAGAGTTGAACTGGTCTGTGCTGATGCATTTAGTGTGGAGTTCTCGGGGAGTAAGTCTACATCTCCCTTCTCACCTAGTTTCACTAGCTATTACTAACCAAAAGAACAGAACCTTATTGCAAGACTTCTGGAAGTTGTACTTCTGTGCACAAGATGAAAAACAAAAGTGACATTTTGACTCCATCTTACATCCATAAACAGAAAAGTGCATTTATTCTATTGCACATAAAGTTGCCTAGCTATTTAAAATAATTTTTAAGTGATGTCCATCATTTTCCTGTATTTTTGTTATATTTTCTCTGAATTTGAAGTTAAAACTATTAATAAAGCTGTTTTACATTTTTGATTGCTTTTTAAATGTTTTCTGTGTTTTTAAGTAAAGTGGTCAGTGTTGTATTTATTTTATGTGTTTTAGTCACTTTTCAATGTTGCAGCAATTTATATGAAGCGTGTAGTGGCTATTCTGGTAGTAGGAAGGTAATTGCTACAGTTCTGGAGAAGAAAAATACTGATGGTTGGTGCTATATCTGTTTTTCATTTATGCATTCATATTTTCCCTGTTTATTTTATATTGTGCTGAGATATACCTAGAGCACCAGGGTTAAAACTTGCACTCCATAGTCACAGTCACTTTCACTTGTAACTTTTCCCTGATACAACTGTTTCACCCATCTGCTATCAATAAGTAGGCTCTTGATATGTACAGACACAGCAAGCTACGCATAGCTGCATAACACCAGAGCCAAACATTTAGCACCCCAAAAATAGCTCATAGCAGCCTCTTGAGGTGCTGCATTGCACATCTTAGTCAACAGGGGCTACAAGTAAGTTCAGTATAACTATTACACAAGGTACCCAGGCTGTGCTTATCACAGTTGCATAAAACCCAAACCATGTATTCACCTAAACCAATAACTATAAACCAATAACTATCTCAACAGATCATGAGATTTTATTGCATTTAAGCTCTGCAACTCTCTGTAAATGAAATTAAGTTTTACATCTCACCTATCTTCCTTCTGTTGCTAGCCTCATAGCATTAGGCATCCTAAAACAATGAAAGAACTGCCTTATACTCAGGTATAATGAACTCTTACTAAACATCAATAACTCTGTTTGTGAGAGGTACAAATAATTAAGAAATATGGAGACCTCCCCCTCACAAAAAACACAGACTCCGACCATCACACTGCCACACTACATGATATGCAACCAACCCTGACACATAATGTAATGCCATATCCTAATGCTGCAAAGGAATCTTTACCTAAGCCTCCTAGACCAATAAAGATTACATCTCAGCAAAATTCAAACATCACACAATATATCACGTTTACCAAATACTTAACAACTTCATAGTGAGTCAGCAGATCCCTACTCACTAGGCTGGACAAAGACAGAGTAACAGTGAGTTGCTTTTAGGGGCCAGGATTTCAGATTTTCAGGGTCCTTGCCCCAGAGAACTATAGCTATCACATGGTAGTTGTGCATGTAGAGGTGAGTGATATGGGACACAAAACCCTGAGGGAGATTCAGATAGATTAGTTTGAGCTCTCTATGCTTGCCACAAATGCAGGTAGGTGTCTCATACTGAGCAGAATCCTTCCTTCCTTCTCTATGAATGATACCTAGGTGCAAAAACAAGATAACTGGCTTCAAATAATTGGCCAAGTAATTGTTGTCATTGTATGGGAATCCATTATGTGTCAACATACAATGAGATGTTTGACAGTCTCACTTGCTTTGCAAAGGATGGACAGCACCTTTCGTTCAAAGGTCTTCACATACTTGCTAAAGCCCTTTATGCCCTCATAGTGCCTTTTTAGGCAAAATTCATCTAATGATCATTCTAACATATCAAATGTTTCAGTATCAAATCAGATCACATTAAGGCGGCTCTGCTCAATGCCAGAAGTGTAACTTTGAGCACACCAGTATTTGGAAGACATCCATGTATATAAAATCAATGAAATATGGTTTAACTGCCCAGAAGGCAAACCCTCCATACCTAGATTTAGTGCCTACCAAACCTTTAGACCCAATGACAGCTGTGATGACATGTCCCTATTTAAGAGACTATTTCACTTCTAGACAGATTCCTAGAGACCCATAAATGGGACTTAATGAACTCCAAATTACATTAAACAAAATCAACTATCAGTTTATCAACTCTTACACTATGCCTTCCATGGCAGCCAGAAGTTCATGTCAGGTTGATAAATATCATGGATGAACTCCCCATGCAATAATATCATTTTGGGAAACTTAAACAGCCTATAAATTGACTGGAATACCTATAGTACCAATGTAGGATATACACAGAAGTTGTTTTGATCTTTTGAATAAAAACTCACTTGACCAGACTGTTACTAGCCCAACTAGCAGACAAAATATTCTTGAACTGGTACTTATAAATGTCATGAACAACTACACTAGTAAGTCCCTCTCCAGTTGTCAGACTATAAACATTAACCGTTTCCTCAGACTATCTAAACTCCAAAAAACCAAACTCCCTAAAACCAATAAAGCAGAATTCAAAGAGTTTGAGCTTTTACATCTCCTCAAATTATATGATTATGTCTTGAAATTCACTTATAACAACATCAACTCATAGACTGACTCAGCTGATAGATCCAAAAGTTCTAGATCTAGATAAATAAATGTCTAGAATTATCAGTCCCATCCATATCCAAATACAGTGGGAAATTTAAAAGTAAACCACCCTGCTGATCCACCGATATAAATAAAATCTGCCATAAAAGAGAAAAAATAATTAGAATAGACAACAAATCTAAAAAAAAAAAAATAAAGTCAGGGAAAATATTATGAATATGACTAAGAATTAAAAAAAAAGACTATTAGATCTACTAAGGCAGCCAATGAACTCAGACTGGCATTTGAAGTCAAGGCCATTTACAAATTTTTATTTAAAAAAACCTAAGAAACAGCATTCAACAATATAGAAAAGTCATACTAAATTGCAAAATACTCAGATCGGTGGACTTTATCAATGTACGAGCAAATATATTTAGTACATATTTCACTGCTGAGATGACTATCAAAAGCCCTATAATGCCCATATCTCTCAAATCCCCAACATCAGTAAGGAATATGCAGTGAAAGTGCTCTCCAAGTCTAAGAGCACTTCCTGCATGGAACCAGATAACATACCAGGCTATTTTAAAACAGTATTAAACACGCCATGGCAGAACCTCAGTAGCCTGATGATTATCATTTGTAAACCCATGTAACACATTTTATTTATTAATAACAAAACCGTAAAACAAACTTGTAAAAATAAGACCGTATGAAAAAACACAAGTAAAACAGCGGCAAAGAACCTGTTTATTAACTGATAAAATCATGAAACAGAAGTGCTTTCATGGATAAAACCATTTAATCAGACCATATATTAAGTCCCACCACATCACTTAACTATATATCAGATTTACAACTGTATTACCAATGGGGACATTAATACAAATCACATGCTCATATCTCATTAGTAGCTGCATAAGGTCTCCTTTTCTTCAATTTCTTTCTTAAAGAGACCCTATTATTCAACCCTCCTTCCTTATCTGCCTGTAAGTTTAAAATCCAGGACAGTTGTCTGTCCTCAGTTCTGTTTACAATATCACCCATCCTGCCTGCATCTTTAATCAACTCTACTACCTGAAACTTAAAATTATGTTCATCAGTGGTTTCTAATACATGTTGTGTTAACAAATTCTTAATGTCAGCTTGTCTTATGTCCCTTGCATACTCCCTCATTCTTTCCATCAAAGTGCAATTTGTCTTACCTATATAAAACGTATGGCACTTCTGACATTGGGCTAAATAAACCAAATGTTTAGATTTGCAAGTTGCTTTTACCTCAAATCTATATTCCCTCCTTGTCCTGGGATGTATAAAGTTATTCTCTGTGTTGATCAGAGCACAAAAATTGCAATTCATGCAAGGAAAAGTCTGCATTCTATGCATCATGCTTCTATCCTCCTTTTTATCATAGCACAATAACTTCTTCAGCGAACTCTTGCTCTTGAACACAGAGGAAGGATTTGAGCCCAAAATGTGTTTAAATCCTTGTCATACAGTAAAATGTGCCAATTTCTTCTAATAATATATCAAATCTCAGCTATATTATCAGAATATGAGAGGCAAACACCAGGAGATTTCTTTACATATGTATCTGTCTCTGTTTTTTCATAACCACTATTGGCCGAAAAATAAGGTGTCACTATGGAACCTCTCAGTGTCATCACTTATTCTATCTGATGTTGTATCTCACTATATTTATAGCCCCTCTGTAACAATTCACCCTTCATGATGTCCAGTTCTTACAAAAACATGGCATCATTATTATGAAGCCTTGAAAGTCTCATTATTTGACCTTTAACTATATTTCTGTATACTCGTGGTGGGTATAAGCTATCACAATGTAATACGTGATTTCTATGGCACTCTTTCTATACCTAGTAATCACAATGCCCATAAGTGCATCCTTACATAAATTGATGTCAAGATATTCAATATTAGTTCTTGAACATTTCATAGAAAATCTCAAGAAGGAAGTAGTTGTATGTAGATATTCTATGAAACTCTTTAAACTGGTCTCATCTCCTTCCCACAAAATAAAAACATCATCAACAAATCTCTGGTAAAATCTGATATGTGATACATATTCAATATCAGCTATACATATAAAGACTCCCATTGTGCCAACACCGCATTGGCATAACTGTTGGCACATAGGGTCCCCATTGCTACCCCTATCTTCTGTCAATAATATCTCTTGGAAAACATAAATATATTATTCCCCAAGATAGTCTCTATGAATAAACACAAGAGAGCAATCCTAAGTGGAGTGAATGTATTAAATGTAAGTAAAAAGCTTTTAGATATTCCAAACCCACATCATTGGGTATAACAGTGAACAATGAGGAGATGTCTAAAGTCACAAATAGGTATTCAGAATTTATATTCAAACATTCATTATATAAATCCAAAAGAAACTGCTTAGTGTCACTTAACACACTGTTGTAATCATTCAACACAGGTCTAATCTGTCTCTCAACATACACAGACGTCATTTCAGTGACTCAGCCTCGTTAAGTCACAATCGGTCTCAGGGCCGGGTTCAATGGGTCTTTGTGTATCTTCGGCAGGGCTTGAAAGATCTGTATCACTGGATGTTCTACCAAGCAAAACTTAGAAATCTCTTCTGTAATACAATTGTTCACCAAACAATCATTCAAAGTATTATGTACATTAGTAATGATATGAACTACATTGTTCAATGTCCTCTCTTCATAAGTAACCATGTCAAACAAGTCAAATATAGCTTGTTCATAAAATGTCATCTCCATGATTACTACTATGCCTCTCTTATCATTCGGCTTGATACAAATACTCTTATTCATTTGTAGTCTGCATAATGCTTGATATTCATCATAAGTTAGATTATAAAACTTCTTACTGTGATGGCAATATGCCGGATTGTTATATAATAAGTCAAGGTCCCTTTCACAAACATTGCAAAAAACATCTAGCGTGGAATTTAAGTTGGGACAAAACAAACTCGTTTTTTTATAAGCCCTCATAGTCCACACATCAGGAAACATTAACTGCAACATTAATTTACATGCAAACAGTCTAATGTCTGTAATTACCTCTCCTAAATTTGAAGTAGAGGCAGGTATGAACGATAATCCTTTTTGTAACAGGGCATTTTCTGCCCCATCTAACGGCCGTTTAGAAATGTTAAAGATCAAACCTGTTCCGCTGCTCTGCCCCACATTTTCTTGATTGTTGGCATAGTTCCTGGTTGTTTTGTCAGTCACTTTCACCCCATGATGTTGGAGCAGCCCTCTCCACCTTCGTCAACATACGTATAGGAAGCGGGAGCTCTTAAAAATCCTGCAGCTGCTTGTTCAGTAGTGTCTTATTAATTTCTTTGTTTCAGACCGCAGGCAGTGAGTTCTCATTCAGGATAACATCACCATTAATGGCACTGGAGGCCATAGAGAGCGCCAAAACACTCATCACTGGTGCCAAAACAGTTGCAGAAGCTGCAGCTGCATTTTATGAATGCATTTCCCCATTTAACAGTGTAACTCATTCAGAATCTTTTTTAGAGTCTCTTGCAGTCACCCTACTCACAGGTACACTCCTCAGCTAGGTAAAGACTTGTCCAGATCCAAAGTCAAGTAAATCCCTCCATAGTTTCCTTGTTTTTTGTTGCTTCAGATGAACTTCAAAGGCAGAGACATTATTCAAAGTCTCCTCTAAGTTCTGTTCTACTAGAGTCACTGGAAGCTTACTAGTAAGCGAATGTTGACAAGCATGCACAGAACCAACTGAGTCTTCCAAAGGTTTAAAAAACTCTATCAGCAACTCAATATACTTGAAACTGGTATTTAGATTTATGGTTTGCCAGATTTTTAACAACTCTGGATACACAGTTCCATAGGCAGGCATTACTAATACACTCAAGCTGCTGGGTATTACTTTGTATTGCAGTCATGCCTCTAAATGAAGTCTGCCACTGATAATGCTTCATCTTGAACATTTGATTCATAGATTCATAGATTCATAGATTCTTACTAAGCTAATTGCCCTTGCGAGCCATTTTAAGCTTAGCCAATTATCCTTTGTGAGACTCAAACTCTGCACTTTGTGTTTGTAAGGCAAACACCTTAACCATTAGGCCACCCTCCCAACATGATCCTCTAGTTCCTCACACAAATGGTTAAAGCATTCAAAATCCACATCTAACACATCAGTCTCTGAGCAGTAGCAATGGATTACTCCTCACAGTCATCATCCTGTTCAAAGCTGTTAGTTGTCTCTGTGGCTTAGGCACATTAGGTCTAAAGTCCAATTCAATATCCAGGTTCTCTGCCATGATGTAATGTCGGCAAAAATATAAAAAAATAATAAAAAAACTGCAAAACAAACTTGTAAAAATAAGAACGTATGAAAAAACACAAGTAAGAAAGCAGCAAAGAACCTGTTTATTAACTGATAAAACCATAAAACAGAAGGTAAGCACTTTCATGGATAAAACTACTTCATCAGACCATATATTAAATCCCACAACATCACTTAACTATATATCAAATCCACAGTTGTATTACCAATGAGGACATCATTACAACCCACATGCTCATATCTCATATCTCATTAGTAGCTGCATAAGGTCTTCTTTTTTCAATTTTGGTCTTAAAGAAGCCCTATCATTCAAAATCTTTCCTTATCTGCTTGTAAGTTTAAAATCCAGGACAGTTCTCTGTCCTCAGTTTAATATCACCCATCCTACCTGCATCAAGTGATGACACTGAGAGGTTCCATAGTGGCACCTTATTTTTCGGCCAATAGTGGTTATGAAAAAAACAGAGGCAGATATATATGTAAAGAAATCTCCTGGTGTTTGCCTCTGATATTCTGATAATATAGCTGAGATTTGTGAGATTATTAGAAGAAATTGGCACATTTTACTGTATGACAAGGATTTAAACACATTTTGGGCTCAAATCCTTCCTTTGTGTTCAGGAGCTGGAGTTCACTGAAGAAGTTATTGTGCTATGATAAAAAGGAGGATAAAAGCATGATGCATAGAATGGGGACTTTTCCTTGCATGAATTGCAATTTTTGTGCTCTGATCAACACAGAGAATAACTTTATACATCCCAGGACAAGGAGGGAATATAGATTTGAGGTAAAAGCAGCTTGCAAATCTAAACATTTGGTTTATTTAGCCCAATGTCAGAAGTGCCATACATTTTATATAGGTAAGACAAATTGCACTTTGATGGAAAGAATGAGGGAGCATGCAAGGGACATAAGACAAGCTGACATTAAGAATTAATTAGCACAACATGTATTAGAAACCACTGATGAACATAATTTTAGGTTTCAGGTAGTAGAGTTGATAAAAGATGCAGGTAGGATGGGTGATATTGTAAACAGAACTGAGGACAGAGAACTGTTCTGGATTTTAAAATTACAAGCAGATAAGGAAAGATTTTGAATAATAGGGCTTCTTTAAGACCAAAATTGAAAAAAGAAGACCTTATGCAGCTACTAATGAGATATGAGATATGAGCATGTGGGTTGTAATGATGTCCTCATTGGTAATACAACTGTGGATTTGATATATAGTTAAGTGATGTGGTGGGATTTAATATATTGTCTGATGAAGTGCTTTTATCCATGAAAGCACTTACTTTCTGTTTTATGGTTTTATCAGTTAATAAACAGGTTCTTAAGCGCTTTTTTACTTGTTTTTTCATACATTTTATTTATTATTATTTATTTATTATTATTTATTTATATATCTTTGTTTACCAGGAGAGCCCGACTGGGATATACCCTTTTTCAGCAGAGGACTGAGGAAAAATACTCTTTTATAGTCTTACAAAAACATATGCAGTAACATTCATCTACATAGATTGATACAATCATTACATTGGTTTAAAAAATTGTACAAACATAGAGATTGCTACAAAAGTTATGACAGCAAGGTAGAGAAACTTTTATATACAAAGTAATAGCTTGACATATTCTTGTTAACAGTGGGACATAAAATTGTTTGGTTAGGCAGTAATCAACATAGCAGTTCACACATGAATAATATGTTAGGAGGTGGAGATTAAGAGTGATTTAAAGTACTTAGTAGTCTGGGTGTACAGAGGTGACAAGATATAGTAACATAAAGAGGTGATAAAAGGTGATAGAAATGAATTTTGTTGAAATATTATGGGAAACGCTGTGGAGAAATAAATTCACAAAAAGGAAAGTCAATAGCTGAAAATGAGAGGAAGTAGCAGGGTGGATTGTGATGGTGTGACATGAGTAAAGTGCGCGAAAGAAGGGACAGATGCGTTTTAAGTGTATGAGTGTATAGTAAGGGAAATTAGGTGTGTTAAATAACTAATGGTAGTGGAATGTTTGGATGTTCTATGAGATTTTTCTGGGGTAATACTAGAATGCAACCAGTTATTATTTAGGTGGTATTTTAGTGCTATTTTGAAACTGTTCTTCTTGTCTATGACTTTTAGGTGAGCTGCGATGGAGTTCCAAAGTTTTGAAACACAAAAACGGTCACCAATTCAGCAAGCTCCTACCAACAGCGATTAAAAGGAAGTAATCTTTGTCTTGACAGCAACACAGTAACGTACTCCACCAATAAAAAGCAGACGGTAACACCAAACCATAAAGAAAAACCTTAACGCCAAGTTTATTTCAAGTAACAAATAAGTACAACCACAGCTTCTTCAGAGATTTAAAACCCGCCAAGCTGGTTTTTATATGCACGTCATAGCTTATGTGTAAACCAGATTTTAAAGGGCTATGCTAATTGTTATATATGAAACATTCAGTGACTAAATCAATATATGTCAGCTTAATAAACATTTAACAAAGGTTAAAAACACCAATAATAAAATAAAACCTACATAAAAGTTTCCTCCTAACCATCAGTTAAAAATAAATGCGTTAATACATTTAAATAGATATTGGACAAGGTATGCCATTATTATTAAATTGTATCGAGCCTTTCCTGTTGTTTTGACTCGCATGACATCCACATCTATCCATTTTTATTTAACATTATTTCTATTAACAATAACTACTTATAACTGTTCACAGTCCAGTAATTTCTTAAGGTTAAACAGTTATCATTCATTAAAAAATACTTTAAAAGCACTATGAGGCCACTACAGGCACTCCATATTAATTGACCAAATAGTTTTAATAACCAAAATGATCAAGATGGTATTGGATACTTTACACCTAACCATATTGGATAAAAAATATGGTTCTTTGTGTGATTTAACTGTCTTGCTTAATCAGAAGGGAGATTTTAAAATTTATAATTTCTCCTCATTTCAGATTAGTCCCAACTTAGTGGAGCTATTAGCACATGGTAACAATTTTGTCCCCTCTTTTGGTTGTGATTTGGTAAGAACCATTATTGACCTCAAGACTTTTGTTAGGAAGCTAAATTTGAAACTGTTGTTTGACAATCAAGGAACTAATGATAGGACAGGGTTAAGGCTTGCGAGCACTTACAATCCACCTTTACACACTGGTTTACTTCTTTTTGAAAGTGTGTATTGGGGATATGAGGCACCTTGACTTTAATAAAAATAATGGTTTCAATTTTAGTAAAAATGTCACAAAGGACCAACTTATGGAATTGGACAGGCTTAGTAAAGCACAAGTCAGGGCAATAAAACCAGATAAAGGAGGTGGTCTGGCTATCTTTGATGTAAGTAAATATGATAGTATCATGGAAACTATACTTGAAGGGCCGGCATATACTTCGTCATCATTAAATGAAGTAAATACCTCTTATAGAAGAAATAGAGGTTACTTTAGGGACCTTTTTTTACAAGGAGACATCGATCTTGATACTTATAACTATATAGATATTCAAATGCCCAAAACTCCTGTAATCTTTGGGATCCCTAAGATCCACAAAGATACCAAGAAACCACCTTTCCGGGCCCTCATAGACAGTAGACTCTCATTTACTTACCCCTGTGCCCAATTAGTGGACATTATTCTTTCAAAATATCTGAAGGAAGTACCACACATTTGTAAGGACTCCTGGATGTTTTTGGATAAGATCAGTAATATTGACTTTGATGAAACGGTTAACTTCCTAACAATAGACGTCACTGATTTATATACATCTATTCCCCATTTGGAGGCAATTGAATGGATTTCCTAATGTTAAACGACTTACAAGCAGACGTAAAAGAAATAAACGTAGTTAGTCAATTACTGGACATAATTTTATCATCTAATTATTTTACATTTAATGGTAAATACTTTCTTCAAAAGCAAAACTTGTTCATGGCCCACTGGAAAGAAAATATCTTTAATTGCCAGCTTAGGAAAGATAAAATAAAATTTTACATCAGGTACCTGGATGATATTTTTATTTTGTTTAAGTGACCAGAAAGAAGCAGAGGAGTTTGTGGATGCTATAAATGAGACCACACCATTCTTGAAGTTTACATCTCACTTCTCTGATGAAGAAATTGACTACTTAGATATTAAATTAAGTAAAGATGCAACAAAGGGTGAATATTTTTCTAGTATTTACAGAAAACCTACCTACTGTAATTCCCTATTGCACTTTAGGAGTTGTCACCAAAGAAAGCAATCATTAAGGGCAACTAATTCAGGATCTGTAGTACTGAAGTCTTATTTCAGAAAGAATGTGACTTCTTAAAAATATGTTCAGTAATAGGGAGTACCCGTACAACTGTTTGATGACATACTACAGGAGATAATTACCAAAAGAAAACTGGGGAATTTTTTACCATTATTACCTACAAAGTACACGGTGGACATGATGTTGAATTCTGTGACGTCCACAAATGGTGAGGTAAATGTAACTTTAAGGGATAGGCAATCAACTGTTCATGGGAATAATAACACAAATACCTTTGATTGTAATTTTATCACCAATTTTAGCACTGACTTCAAGGCTATTCAATATATTTTGTATAAAAATTGGTATTTCATTTCTAATAACCACCAATTATTGAAATTGGGTAGTAAACCTGGGTTTACACTTAGAAGAGGTAATAGCTTGAAAGCCTTATTACAGAGGCATAGTGGAACAACATTTTCTGGTAGACATAAGGGATCTTCCCAATGTGGACAGTGTAACTACTGTCATCTTGTGAGGTCAACAATGTTCGTGGTAAACAATTCGTGATCAATAAAAAATTGAATTGTGAATCAAAAAACTGTTGCTCAGCCTTCTATATTGGTAAATCTGACAGACGACTGAGGGACAGAATTTACACTAGCAAAACACATTTCTAAAAATGTAGGGCATAGTTTTGAATTTACACCGATTGACCAAATCTTGAGCACAGGTAGAGGGGCCAACCTCACTGTTTCTAGAAAATAAAGAATTAGAATGGCAGGTGAGGTTGGATGCCTTCTCATACCCTGGCTTGAATGAGCACTGTAATATAACATGTATACTTAAATTAAAGAGTTACAAAGACAAACATCATGATTTGGGCTATATTTTACAGTGCACATAGGTAAGGTTTAAATTGACATCTATTTGGTGTTCTTGAACTCATTTTTACATTAAGATATTTTGCTATAGAACAGGCAATTATTTATTTGATTTTATCCAATATGGTTAGGTGTAAAGTATCCAATACCATCTTGATCATTTTGGTTATTAAAACTATTGGTCAATTAATATGGAGTGCCTGTAGTGGCCTCATAGTGCTTTTAAGTATTTTTTAATGAATGATAACTGTTTAACCTTAAGAAATTACTGGACTGTGAACAGTTATAAGTAGTTATTGTTAATAGAAATAATGTTAAATAAAAATGGATAGATGTGGATGTCATGCGAGTCAAAACAACAGGAAAGGCTCGATACAATTTAATAATAATGGCATACCTTGTCCAATATCTATTTAAATGTATTAACGCATTTATTTTTAACTGATGGTTAGGAGGAAACTTTTATGTAGGTTTTATTTTATTATTGGTGTTTTAACCTTTGTTAAATGTTTATTGCTGACATATATTGATTTAGTCACTGAATGTTTCATATAACAATTAGCATAGCCCTTTAAAATCTGGTTTACACATAAGCTATGAAAAACCCAGCTTTTTTAAATCTCTGAAGAAGCTGTGGTTGTACTGTTACTTGAAATAAACTTGGCGTTAAGGTTTTCTTTATGGTTTGGTGTTACCGCCTGCTTTTATTAGTGGAGTACGTTACTGTGTTGCTGTCAAGACAAAGATTACTTCCTTTTAATCGCTGTTGGTAGGAGCTTGCTGAATTGGTGACCGTTTTTGTGTTTCAAAAGTCTGTTTGTTTTTTGAGTTCCAAAGTTTGCTGACATGGTGGGAGTAGAGAGAGAGAGTCACTGGCAGAGTTGTTAGATTTTGTTGGAACCAGGAGGGATTTATTGTCGGATCATAGGTTTCTGGTATTACTGTATGGTTGCAGTAAACTTCTTGGGGGTGGCATTTGTCAGGATAGTGTATAAGGTTGTAAGCTATCATACGCTGGGAGTAAGGCAAGTATTGTGCAAGTTACTGCTAGTTTAATTCCTTTAGTGCTTTACAGTGATGTATCAACTGGGTGGGGTTGACTACAAATTTTGCTGTTTTATAATAATAAGAGTCTAGTTTTACTCTAAGGGCAGTGTTTAGATTTCTGAAGGTAGGAGCAGCATGAACGAAGTAGGTGTATGCAATAGATTTTCTGGTATTATCGGTGAGGAATTTTTGCGCCCTGTAAAGAGAGCCTAGCTATCTGTGGCGTTTCTTTATAAACTGTCATCTAGTAAGACATCTAGAAGTCTAGTCTGAGAGATGATTTCAATTTTTAAGTGTTTTGATGATAAAATATGAAATGTTTGTTTTTCTTTTGAGTATATCCCTATTGTTTGGGGGTAAGGTCTTTGGAAGTAGGACCAAATTTGACAGCCAGGATTCTGTGGAAAAAATGCCTGCTGTGAGATAACCTGCAGTTCCTGTAGTGTATACTGGACTAAGGCTGCATCTTTTGAAGCAAAATGGCCATAATATTGATCCTTCTGGCATTCCAACTGTAACTGTTATAATTAAGAGGAAAGATAAGAAATCCCGTTGACATTTTACCACTTGTTATCTATTTATTAGATAACAGAGAAACCAGGTAAGGGATGGGTTATCAAAATCAATGGAGGAAAGTTCACAAAGAAGTTTCTGGTGAAATACTATATTGAGTGCATTGGACAGATAGAAGAATAGGGTTGCTAGTAGATTAATATTATTCCTATGGTGATTGACTGTGTTAGCAAGTTTTAAGAGGTTGTTGTGGTGTCATAGGTTGGGCAATAGCCATGTTGAATGTTGGATAGTAGGTTATGGCTGGTAAGGCTGAGGCTAAAATTGGTCAATATTGATCAGTGCACTACCCCAGTAAACAAATATAACTAAACAAAAATAAATGAAAGGTGTTGACGTAGCTGGTGGTGGACACATTTCCAGAAGTTTTGGTAGTGGAAATAGAATGGCAAGAGATCTGTAGTTTGTTAGCTCTGTTGAATTCCCACCTTTGTGGGGTGGTATAATGAAAGATTTGTTTCAGATGTCCGGGACATATGGATCCTGTTAATAAGGGTAAACACGGGATATGTGGGGACAGGTTTGAGGCTAAACTGAAGTATATTGCTTTTTATGGGCTAGTGGGATGGTGTGTGGTGTATTGTTTGGCTTGAGAAGGGATATAATAGAGGTTACAAAGTAGGAAATGAAATGAATAGCAATGTTTTCTATATGGTCAATATTAGAGGGGAGAAGCGTGGTGGTTTGACCTGGTTGAACTAGTTTTTGTATAGTGGACTAGAAATGTCTGGGGTGTTTTTGCTGATTATTTAGAGGTTAGAAAAATAAGCTTTTTGTCATTATTGTTTTGCAACATTTCTTGTGTGTCTAAAGGTTTGAAAGATAATCTGTTTTCTTTTGGGGTTTTTTTGTTTCTTTTTTTTTTTTTTTTGTATTTGGACCAAATTTTCTATGCCTGGTCTCTCTGTTTAAGAAGTTTTTTTGTTTGATCTTGTTAGTCATGGTGCTGGGTTTGATCTGTCCCTCTTATTTCTGAGGGGAGCATGTTCATTTACAATGTTTGAGAGCATTTGGTTGAAATGAGACAGTATCATCTAATGGCATTGTTTTAAGGAAGTTCCACTTATATTTTATAGGTTGAACCTTTCTGGGTTAAAACTAACTTGGTTACAAATCTGATTAAAAGTTATGTGTTTGGAAATATTTTTTACGCCGTCTAATTACAAATGTTGGCAGGTGGTCATTAATTATATCTGATAGGGTTCCTACTTAGCTAATTACTGTAAGCTAATTTGTAATTATCCAGTCTATGTGGATTTTTGTATCTGTTTTGTGTGTGTGTGTGTGTGTGTGTGTGTGTGTGTGTGTGTGTGTGTGTGTGTGTGTGTGTGTGTGTGTGTGTGTGTGTGTGTGTGTGTGCGTGTGTGTGCGTGTGTGTGTGCGTGTGTGTGTGTGTGTGTGCATGTGTGTGCTCTAATGGTGACCTGCTGTTTTTGTGAAATTGCATAGATTTAAGTTTGTATGGCTCTAGTCATGATTTGCATCTCCATAATAATGTTTTCTTGACTGATGCTATTATTTAGACATTGCAGTGTGTATTTTACTGTAGATATATTACTGCCTGGGATGATATTGAGGCTAGAAATGCTGGTGTGTTTTTTCCCTGTTTGATTTTTATATGTGTTATCAGGATTTCTGCATTTTGAAATTGGAGTGGGGGGGTGAAAGGTTACATTGAGGGACTTTTTGAAAATAACTGCTATTCTACCTCCACATTTTGTTTTATGTCTAATTTCTACATATTGATGCCTGGAGGCAGTATTTCATTGTCTTATGTTTCTAGTGTTAGCTATGTTTCCTTTGTCACTACTGTGTCTGTTGAGTAGTGGGTAATGCATGCACGGAAATCCTGAACTTTGCTTTGAATGTTCTGGAAGATAATATTTATCACTAGTTGTTTGGATCCTTTTCTATGTGTGCATGGGATGGATGCTGTTTTGGATGTGGCAGAGTCTGGAATGTTTTGTGGATTATGTGAGTTTTACGTACTTAATGTAAATAAATTTATTATTGTAGGTTGATACAGTACATGAGAGATAGTAATTGGTAAACTCTTTTATAGTTTCTCCATAGCTAATGCCCGGAATAAACTACCTTTAAGTGTCAGATCAATCTCTAACCCAAAGTCCTTTAAAACAACCCTGAAGGAAAGCCTCTATAAATCTTGGTCCTGCCTATGTAATCACCCAAACTAATATAATTTTCACTTCTCTATAATTTTACTTCTATGCTCTGACCTATTATATCTTCCCTTCTTATAACTCTGCTGCCTATCTCTCCCACTTCTCTTTGCTTATTTTACTTTGCTAACAGTTTTTATGCTTGTTATACTATGCTGTTTTATTTTTGTTTTCTCAACTTTCCTTGAACTGTTGTCTGGTTATTGGCCTTTCACATAGGTTCATAGGTTCATAGGTAGGTACTAGACTATTGGCCCAAGGACCTAAGTAAGCCTAGACAACAAGGTTCCCTGGCTTACACCACCCAAGAAAGCTAATTTCCTGTGCCCCTGTCGAGCAGAGCCACAGAAGTGATCCCCGGGATGTATTTTCTATTTCCCATCCATTCATCAAGATTTTTCTTGAAGAGTGCTAATGAGGAACTTTGCTTGACATAGATGGGTAGCTTGTTGCAGAGTATAGGAAGTCTCTGGGACAGGAATCTATCCCTCCAGCATGTGACAAGGTTTAGGTCCCTAGAGCGTGTAGCTCAGAGGGATTGGGATTTCTTTAGGTGTAGCATGTCCAACAGCTCTAGGTTTAACATAGCTTTATATGTTAGGCAGAGATCTCCTCGGAGTAGGTGATATACTACAGAGTAAAGCTGGAGTTTTTTGAGATGGTCAGTGTAGGGCATCTGTATGAGGCCAGTAATCCTCTTTGTGAGGAACTTCTATGGCCTTTCCAGCTGCTACAGATGTCTTGTGAGGTACATTCCAAAAGGGGAGTTGTACTCTATAATGGGTCTAATGAGTGCTGAGTAGGGGGGAACAATGACCTCTTTTTTTCCGGATGAGAACCCTTTTGTGATGAGGTGTGCAAGGATTTCCTGACTACTGTGGTGATGTGATTATCAAAGAACAGACTACTGTTCACCTGGGTCCCAAGATCTCCTATCACACATTCGGTGTTAAGTAGACAGCCGTTTATGTGGTAGTTCATGGGTACAGAGTTTTTACCAAAGGGGATGACAATGCACTTTTTGGCATTGAGCTTGAGGCCATGCCTCTGACACCAGGCATCTGTCTCAGTGAGGCCCTTCTGTAGGATGTCCACATAATTTGGGGACTTGACTATGGCTCCTAGTTTGCAGTCGTCTGCGAACTTCATTAGCCAGAGGCCTTCTGTGTTAGCCTGTACTTCAGAGAAGTAAAAACCAAACAGGAGAGGTCCCAGGACTGAACCCTGTGGTACTTCACTTGTCACTGGTTTGAAGTCAGATTTGGAGTCTGCAACATTTCCAGTGTGGATTCTGTCAGTGAGCCAGTTGGCAGCCCATCTGGTGACGTAGGGATTTATACCTAGTTTAGTGAGTTTAGCTATAATTCCAGAATAGGGGATGGTGTCGAAAGCCTTGGCGAGGTCAAGATAGGCTGTGTGAAAGAAAAGAGGAGGGGGAATCCTGGGGCATGGTGGGGGATCTGTATCAAGCTACAATTTGGATTGCAGTTTTGCCCACAGTTAGTTGCACTTGGATAACCTCTGATGCATTATGCTGCGCAACTAGCCTGGAGGTGTGGATATCCTTAAGGAATATGGACACACCTCCGCCTTTAGTGTTCTGGTCCAGATTAGATGGCCGAAAAGTGTGGTATGAGTTATAGCCTGGTAATGCAGGGGTGCTCTCTAGAGCCTTGAACCAGGTCTCAGTCACTGTACAGATATCAATGTTCTCCATTTTAAGGAATGCCTCGAGTGAGTGCATTTTGAGATTTAGACTTCTAGCATTGAGTACCATTACCCTCAGTTTTTGCTTGCCTGTTCCTGTTACGGTGGTGAATTTGTCATTTGAACCTTGCCTAAAAAGACACTGTAGGGGCGGCAAGAGCCTTAGCCAGTATCCAGAATCCCAGGGTCAACAAGTGCAGGCCATCTCTGCCAAAGCATCGTGGTCTGTTGACCATGTTATCTCAGGCAGACAGATACTGGATCCCCTTAGAATGACACCAGAAGCGTAGCCAATTGTTGAAGTCAATCATTTTCCCCCTGTAAATACTTATGCCTTTAAATGTTTCTGTTTTCTTCTATAGCTTCCATTAACATGTGACCTCTTACGATGTTTATCTTTATTATTTTTTATGTTTCAAATCTGACCATACTCTATTATGTTGTATATATTGTACATTGTTTTGAATGACTTTATTTTTGTATTTTGCATCTTGTACTATGTATGCTTAGTTTTGATACCATCCTCTCTTTATAATATTTTTTACCATTTTATTTACCTTTATTATTGTTTTTTTCTTTTGGAACCTTACTCTTTGTGTCTCTGCTGAAAAAGAGGTATTTGCCCAGTCAGACTAACCTGGTCAACAAATGTCAAACAAATAAATCAAATAAATAAAATTAGGTATGGTGCAAAATTTGTGATGCTGTGGGTTTATAGGAGAGGAGTTATGTGATAAGAGTAGTTGTGGCAGGTGGTGATGTGTGCAAGGGAATGGAAGAGTAATGCTGAAATATGACATTTATACATCTTACAATAGTTTGGGGAGAGGTAGGTTAGTGTGGTAAAGTGTGAGATATAGAATAGGTAGACAGGAGTGAGAGGCATGTGTAAGGATGAGACAGTGTATGGGGTTAGTGCTGAAAAATGGTAGACTGGTTTTATATTTTGAGAACAGGAAGTAGGTGTGCTAATTGGATAATGTGTGAGAGTGTGTGTGTGTGTGTGTGTGTGTGTGTGTGTGTGTGTGTGTGTGTGTGTGTGTGTGTGTGTGTGTGTCGGTGTGTGTGTGTGTGTGTGTGTGTGTGTGTGTGTGTGTGTGCGTGTGTGTGTGTGTGTCCGTGTGTGTGTGTGTGTGTGTGTGTGTGTGTGTGTGTGTGTGTGTGTGTGTGTGTGTGTGGTTTGATTCATTGGAAGAAGAGGATGGGTTGGATTATGAGAGAGTAAGGAGATGTAGAAGGGTTGAGTGCGAATTGAGGGTAAGGTAGGGGAGCATAGTGATCCCTGAGCAGAGCAAAGGCTGAATGGAGAGTGGCCCAACATCTTCTATGGAATCTGCAAGAAAAACAATCAATAGACTTTTTCCATTTAAGACCGAGGTCTGTGTTATGCCTCTAGATAGGTGATGCAGCTGAAAATTGAGACTTTTATCATCCTCATCATTAACATCATCAGTCCTCTTTTTCCCATTTTCTGCATGAGGTTGGGATGTCGTTTAAACTGCTGCCATCTCTTGATGACTCAGTGCCACTCTCCTACCTTCTACAACAGTCATGCCTCATTGTTACAGGTCTTCTTTCCTACAATCCATCCATTGCTTTGCTAGATGCCCGCATTTCCTCTTGCCTTCTTCCTGTCTGCCCAACACATTTTCACAAGATTGGCTTCTGCTTTTCTGCACAAGTCCAAACCACAATAATCAGTTGTCTTTGACATCATCATCATCACCTCTCTTCTTGCCATTTTCTACATGGAAGAGGGTTGTGTCAACTGTCACTATCTTTCTTCATTCGATGTCACTCTCCTACCTTTTTCAACAGTCATGCTTCACTGTCTCAGATCGTCTCGCACACACTCCATCTATCTCTTTTTTGGACACCCTTGTTTCATCTTGTCTTCCTGTCTGTCCCAAATCTTCTTCACTAGATTGTCTTCTACTTTTCCGCACATGTGCCCAAACAACCAAAATCTGTTCTCTTTGACCTTTTCTGCAATTGTAGCTACTTGGGCTTCTGCTCTTATGTCCTCATTTCTTCATCTGTCCCACAGTGTTTATCCTATCACACATCGCAGACACTTCATCTCCATTGCCTCTAACTTCTTCAACTGCTCTGCTTTGACTGTCCTGGTTTCTGTAGCATACAGTAATACTGGTTGCACCACTGTTTTGTACACCTTAGTTTTTAGCTTCTTTGGCATTCTTCTGTAATACACTACAACTGACACTGTACCAGTTCCCTGCAGGCCATCTGATTCTAGCTTTGACCATCTCATTCACACTTCCCTTCTCCTCAACCATACCTCCCAGACACATGGAGCTGTTAACCTGTTCCACTATTTTCCCTTCTATCTCAACTCTCAACCTCTTCTGATTTCAACTATTTGCTGACATTAAAATGGCCTTATCAGTGTTAAATTTCATCCCATTTGCCTTCAGTTTTGCATTTCATTCCCCTATTCTTTGCTAATGTTCTTGCTCAGAATCTGCCTGTAATGCCACATCATCTGCATATAACAACTTTGTTGATCTGTCCTCTCCAACCGATCTGCTGATGTAGTCCATCACTAGTATGAACAGCAGCGGGCTTAGAGCTGAACCCCAATGTATACCTACTCCCAGTGGGAGCCCCTCTATCAGATCGAATACTGTGCGTACTTGAGTCTTTGGGTCTTTGTATATAGCCTGCACTAATTCTATCAATGTTTCTGAAACTTTGAATCACCACAGGGCTGCCCAAATCAGCTTTCTTGGGACCCTGTTATATGCTTTCTCAAAGTCTTGGAATGCCAAGTTGGATGTTTTCCTCATCTCTAGCTTCTCCTCAACTATCTGACTGACTGCAAACATCTGATTGGTTGTGCTGTATACTAATCTGAATCCAAACTGCTCATCTCCTACCTTATGTTCTAGCACTCTGCATATTCATTTATCAGTTACTCTCTCCACAACTTACATGAAGTGTGACAGCAGTTTGACACCACTATACTGCACTCAGTTGTGAATGCCCCCTTTGTTCCTGAATGCTGACACTATTGTGCTTATTCTCCAGTAAACTGGGATACACATTTCTCTCCATACTGCTGTGCGTACTCTCGTGAGTCATTTCTCCCCTGTCTCACCCAACTTCTTTATGATATCTGCTGTGACCTCATCTGAGCCTGTTGTTTTCCCTGACTTAATTTTCCTTAGTGCTGTTCTTACTGCTTCTTTCATTGTAAGTTGTGTCTGGGGCAGCACAACTTCTGTGGGTTTTTCTTCATTCAGAAGCTGCTGAAAGTACTCCTTCCATCTGACTTTCATTTCCTGTGGGCTGGCGAGCAGGTTGCTTCTGACATCCCTTAAGAAGGATGTCTGACTATCTTCTTTATCTTTCTGTCTTTGCCTTGTAACCTGATAACGTTTCTTTGTGCTAGCTACTCAGTCACTTTTCAGAAGCTGGTAGAGTGCCTTTAATGCTTTGATCTTTGCTATTGTAGCTCATCTCATAGCCCCTTTGTTAGCCAACCAGTATTCCTTCTTAGCCTGGTCTGTCTTTTCTATATCCCACTTTTCTCTGCATACCTTTTTCCTTTTGATGACTTCGGATTTCTGCATTCCACCACTAGCTTTCATTATGTACCTTATTTCCATACCTAAATTGGCCATATACCTGTCCTGCAGTCCTCACATGTGCTGTTTTGAGGTGCTGCCATTCTTCTCCAACTCCACTTATTTTTTTACTGAGGTGTAAGAGCCTTGAGTAATTCTTTGCACTCTTGTGCTTTCTCTCCAGTCAACATCCAGGTCTTCAGTCTAGTCTCTGTTAAACTTAGAGGCTTCTCTGACAACTGTTTGCAGCTAATTGTGGCAAACAGTAGTTTATGCTGTGGGCTGACTGTTTCATGAGGATGACTTTGCAGTCATTGATTCTACCCCCATGGCCTGTTCTTACATGGAGGAAGTCTACCTGAGTTGTATGTTGGCTGCTCTTGTATTTGATGTAGTGACTGTCTCTCTTGCTGATCCATGTGTTGGCCACCATCAAGCTATTTGCCAGGCAGAAGTCTAGAATGCCCTCTGCTTCCTTATTCCTGTTGCCCCACCCATGTGGACCAAGACAGTAGTCATATCCTGTCTGTCATATATCTGCATTCAGGTCACCCATTATCATTAGCAATTCCTATTGTCCTGCTTTATCTAGTATGCCTACCAACTGTTGTCTGAATGCACACTTTTCTTCATTATCACAACCTTGCTATGGAGCATAAATTGAGATCATGAATAATACCATCTCCTTTCACTGCAATCAGATTACCATGAGTCACTAATTCTGATGACATCTCTCTCTGTCTTCTGAAGCCTCTCCCTCACCACAGTTGTCACACAATTTCTAGTTTGTCCTCCTCCTCCTGTGTAGTAGGCTCTAGAACCTAGGCCATGTGGCTTTGCTGCACTGCCCTTCCATCTTGTCTACTGGATACATACTATATCCAGCCTCCGCCTTACCATCTGTGACACCCATGCACTTGCCCAGCAATCAAGGAGCCTCAATCCTCACCACTATCACCAGTGAGGGGCGTCCATATAGGGAAAAGATAATAAATATACACACAATAAAATGCAATTTCCCTTAAGAGCACACAGACAGCACAGTCAGTCTGGGGCTGGTTTCTCCCTTTCTCTCCAGATCCCCAATAAGTCTCCCCAGTGGCACAGCTATAGCATCTAGATCTCAGCCTAATTTGCAAACTAAAACCTCCAACACCCTCTCTGTCCAACCAGTGCTTCATGTCTCTGCCCAAGTAGCTCACACACACACACACACACACACACACACACACACACACACACACACTTTGAGATAAGAGTTATATACAACCACACAGACACTCCTGGAGAAGGCTGGCACAGGTTCTCCAGCTGTGCCCCTTTTACCCAAACTATATGGTAGTACCACTTGCCACCACCGACTAATATGTGGCAGCTACTAAAAGGCCCTTATGAAAGGGTGTCCAATTATTACTGTGCAATATTATTATGCAAATGGTAAGTGCAACTGAACAGTCAAGGCTTATTTGGAGTGGCTTGGCCAGTATCACTATATACACGCAATGTATTCTTAGATCTTAAATTATCTCTACACAAAATAACCACAGTTGAAAGGTTTACAAATATTTAATAATAAATAATAAAAAGACAAGACAATACTTCTTACTACACAGTGCTAGTCAAGAGTTCAGAGATTACAGAGAAATACTTAAAATAATACAGTAGAAAAATTCTGACATCGATACAGAAAAAAAATCTAATCTTTCTAGTTCCTAGCTATATCTAAGAAAAAACACAATTCTAAAATAAACTTACATATAGAGCAAGGCAGTGCTGGTGATGTTGGATGTTCGCAAGACAAATGCTAAATGCCCTCATTCTTTTTGTCCTTAAAATGATAACACAGTACCACTGATTCATTTCAGATTACATCATTTCTTTCTGGTTCCCAGGCTAACAGAAACTCAGATGTTAATAGCACTTTTGATCTTGCAGCTGGTCAGGAAGCCAGAGCAATAAAAGAAATTATACATGTAAATTCTAGCCATTAACTCTGCCCTCAAAACAATAGGCAGAATGCCTCCTTCTAGACATCTTGGCTCCGAGTTTTAGATCAAAGAATTTCACAATGCTTAACTTATCAGCTTTCTTACAGCAGAGTGCACTGTTGTTACATTTTTTTCAGTTCAACATCCAATACAGTCTTTTCATATTTAAGAGAACAAGCCTGTGACTTATATTAATATTTACAAATGACAGAATTATCTACAAATTCTATCTAGCTAGGCTGGCAGCCTTCATCTATCTTCACACCATCGTGTCATCAATTTACAAGCTGCAATGTAGTGAACCTACACTGAGTGCAGCAATTCTTAGCTCATGTTTGCCAGTTTGATTGTTTTTTTTATCCAGCTTTCACTAAACAGAGCTATCTCAAGTAACCCAAGCTGTGCAATTGGACACTGTCCAGTCATTAGGGACTTCTGGGCTTTATGGTCGGGACACATTAGCCATTAGGAACACATAGACCTCTCCCACCATTAGCATGGGTCCCTGACAAAGGCCAAAGAAGGACGGATCCTCAACCCACTTATCACTGGCATATTCCCATGCCTATTTGATAACATTAGTCAATGCAACCAAATCACCTAAAGTCAATTCTTATACTGTTGAGTGTAGCCCTGACATGACGCACAGCTTGTGATCTGTGTTCTCTTGTCTTCAGGATACTGTACAGCACAGTTGATGCCCAAAGTGGCTGGTCTCTGTGTAATTTTTCCTCATTTAGAGCACCATTTAGAGGCTGTCTTGGTGCTCAC
>NC_056728.1:1644578184-1644733184 GCF_019279795.1 Protopterus annectens | reverse complement strand
TATATGGAGTCTGCATGTCCTCCCCACAGTCGAGTGTCATTCGAAAGAGATGCGTGAATGGCCGTGCCTTCGTTGAAGGTTGGGCGTCGGGCTGGCAACTTGGCACCATAAAAAAAAAATCTACTGCCAATCACTAGCGGACCGGAGTTCCGTTGTGGTAACCCCTAACCGGGAAAAGCCACAAAGACAAACAACAGCCAGTGGTGAGTTTAATTTTTACAGAGACAGATACAGTGCTTCTCCTTGGACTCAGGAGTTTCTCAGCCTATTCGACTCATTCCTACATATCTGGTTTGTTAACTGAGAAGAATACTGCATATGCTTTCTTGTTTTCCTTTATTTTATCCTCTTTGACAAACTCTTAACAACACAAATAAGATTTCTTTTGCCTCCAGCAGCTGCAGTAGGGTCGATCCCTCCTGTGGGTTGACCCATAAACCCAAGATTTTATAGCAGCTGACCTGTGAACATGTGAGTCCCTAGAATGAGCTGAAATCTGTGACTGGGAAATGGAATTTTTGTCTGCTTCTTTATCTACTGTTGCCACAGTGCTTAGCAGAAGAACTTGAAATGAAGTGGGATATGATTACCTATTTGAATGTCCTTTTTATAATTTTATAGGGGATTCAGTGAAGAACAGCCAAAAAAAAGATAAGGGATTTGGGGAATGCATCATATGGGAGAATATTAATAAAGCAAAATCTATTATTTGCACAGTTTGGAAGAATACAGTGCACATCAATGACATGAGCAAAACTTTAAATGGCAAATATTTAAGAAAAAAGTAGGTTTGGTGTTTGAAGAAGATGAAACAGCTGTGAAGAAATAAAATATTAAGAGGTGAAAGGAGAGATGAAAAAATGTAGCTTTTGCTAAAGGTAGAGAGGAAAAATATGCTACCAGAAGAGTTAACGTGATTCAAAAACTTGAAAAACATTTAAACCAATGAAAAAATGCAATAGTTAAAAAGGACCTAATATCAAGGACCTTTCTTAGCAGATCCCATGTTGGATTTATCCACTCCACTAATCAGTGTTCTACATTGTTGATGCTATTCCATAATAATTCATGTTCATGATTTCACATATCAACTACACTTGTACATCCACCTCCCACAGCTTCCATTTCTTTATTGTCACTCTCCCAGTTCAAGACTAATACCTTGCTATTACAAATAAAATATTCCTGCAATTGCACTGCTTATTGTTTTTTTCCTTTGGTTAATATGGTAAATTCAAAAAGAATGAGAGAAGAAGAAGACTCGTTGTGGGAATGATGGCAGGATTACTGCCAGTGCTTATTGAATTTTGCACATGACTCTGCAGGAAGGATTGCTGATAGCTTTTACTTCTCAGTGATGGTCTGCAGCTTCATTTAGTAGAGCTTGATGTCACTCCATTCCTCCATTTCTTCGATGGATCTGACGCTTGCTTTTGAGAAGCATATTCTCCAACCCAGGGAAATGCATCCCAATGTGTTCTTATATCATTCCCCCTGTGTAATTGGCTTATGTTTTTTGTCTGCCATTCTGATTGATGAGAGTGGCTTTCTTTTTGAGACATTATTTTGTAAATCAAGAAAAATCTGACAAGATATTTTTCACCTAGAACTTATTCCTTATCCCATCTGGACCCAAAGTCTGTGTCAAAAAGCCAAATGGTGAATTTGATACAGGTCCCATGTCCAAGCCACGAGAAAGTGGGCATTCTTCATCTCTTGATGGGACCTGGAGTAGTAGACTCAAGTCATCAGCTATAATCATTATAGTTTGATGCCATATAATTAGAGCAGACTCTGGGGTTGGCTCATAGTTCACCCTCAGACCATGGTGGAGATAGGGGCATCATTCCCCTTAGTATTGGGGGTGGTAAATCCCTTGGTCCCACTGAAGCAGGCTGCAGTCTTGTCAATTTCTGTATCAGTAACTAACTCTGCTGTATACTTCATCTGCCCCTAAAAAGTTTGGTTACTTTGGTATGGGGGGGGGGGGTGCAATGCGTTCTTGTCAGGCAATCTTTGCTGTGGCTTTGGGACTGGGCCTTTTGGTGCTTGGGGTTTTTCAGTGCCCTGCTTTCTTGATGGTTTTGGTGCAGCTGTCTGGCTCCTTCTGTCCAAGTAATGTAACTGCTTAGCATTCAACCCAGTCATAAGACCATCAACAGGGATTCCTCAGTGTTAGAAAGAACAGAAACATTATTGCCACACTGGTTTAACTACAAAGGGCCTTCCTTGGTAAATGACGAAATCTCTGTTAAGACTAACAAGTATTAGTTGTGAGTTCCCTGTATAATATCAAGTGTCTGTTTGGTTGACAATTTTTAGTCAACCTCATATGATCGATTAAGCAGCTGGTTGACAATGGGGAATATGCCCTTACATAATTAGTAGGGGTCCTGGGGGTGCAGTGGGTCTTGCCCTCCTGCAAAAAAAAAAAAAAAAAAGTTTTTGTTTTCAGTTTAAAATTTTGCATGTGTCAACATTTTGCCAGTTGATGTTAGGTGTTTGCAGTCTTTCCTACTACTTCCATACTTGCATATCTGCTAGCAGTGAGGGTCCCAAGGAAATTCTTGATTTACTGGTGGGTGTTTAGTAAGAGCAAAGAGGAAAACTGTTGGGTGCAGGAGATGAATATACCTATTGTACCTGATATTTGATGTCATGAATGTGCATTATCATAAGTACGTGTCTTTCCAAGGGAAGAATGTTCTGGAAAAAATGGTAAATACTAAGTGGTAAAGAGTACAAATCCAGTGGTGGGAATTATCAAGCAAGGCCATGTTCATAGAGCAACTGATATGGCAAGAAATACTTGCTATGTCTGATTTGTTAGACTGGTTTGAAAATACTTAAAGCAAAGAATTATCTTTTTGTCAGTAGACAGACATGTTCATAGGTTCATAGGTTCGTACTAGGCTATCTGCCCTAGGGCATTTATAAGCCTAGCCAGAGTGTGTGTGGCTTTCGCCACCCCTTGGGATGAGAATACTATGCCCATTTTGGGTTTAGTTTACTGTGCCTCTGTCTAGTAGTGACACAGAGATGACCCCCGGGGTAAACCTACAATCTCCCATCCACTCATCAAGATTTCTCTTGAAGAGAGTTAGTGAGGGGCTCTGCCTAACATGGACTGGGATTCTGTTCCAGAGTGTAGGGAGCCTCTGGGTTATGAATCTGTCCCTCCAGCACGTCCTATTCATTTCTGTGTTGAGGTTCAAATCTCTTGCTCTCATGGCTCTGATGGATTCGGATTTTCTGAGGTGGAGCATGTCCATTAATTCCGGATTGGACATGGCCTTGTATATCAGGCATAGATTACCTCTGAGTAGGTGGTATGCAACTGAATAGAGCTGGAGTTTCTTCAGCCGGGCAGCATATGACATGTTTGAGACCCTTTATCCTCTTGGTGAGGAACTTTTGGGGTCTTTCCAACTGCTGCAGGTGTCGGGTAAGATACATCCCAAATGGGGCATTATACTCAATCATGGGCCTGATAAGAGAAGAGTATAGGGGCACAATGACCTCTCTTGATCTAGATGTGAATCCCTTCATGATAAGGTGGGCAATATAGAAGGTCTTCCTAACCACCTTGGCAATGTGAGTGTCAAATGAGAGGTTACTGTCAACTTGGGTCCCTAGGTCCCTGATTACCTCTTCCGTACTTAATGGATTACCACCTATGTGGCAATTTGTGGGTACCTTGTTTTTCCCAAAGGGTATGACTATACATTTTTTGGCATTCAGTTTAAGGCCATGGCTCTGGCACCAATTATCCATTTCTATGAGGCCTCTCTGAAGGATGCTTGTGTCCGCTGGAGTATCAATTATAACGCCCAGTTTGCAGTCATCTGCGAACTTTGTCAGCCACAATCCTCCTATGTTTGCTTGCACCTCAGAAAAATAAATGCCGAACAAGAGGGGTCCCAGGACTGAGCCCTGTGGGACACCGCTTGTGACTGGCTTAGAGTCTGACATGGCTCCAGCAATTCTGACCTTGTGGGTTCTGTCCTTGAGCCAGTTTGCAACCCATCTTGTGACATATGGATTTACATTTAAGCTGGTGAGTTTGTCTATGATGCCCGAGTGGGGTATTTTGTCGAAGGCTTTTGCAAGGTCACCCTCATCAATGGCCTTAGTGACTGTTTCAAAAAAGTCGACCAAGTTCAAAAGGCAGGATCTGCCCTTGACAAAGCCAAATTGGGTAGGATCCAATGTCTGTAGGTCCCCAGTGTCTTTGTTTATGAGTTCCATAATGATCCTTTCCATAGCTTTGCAGGCCAGGCTCGTCAAGCTTATGGGGCGGTAATTTCCAGGGTCCATAGAAGCACCACCTTTGTGGAGTGGGACCACTGTTGCTGTACACCACTCTTTGGGTACGTATCCTGTAGTAAGGCTAAGATTAAACAGCAGCCTTATGTTCGGGTTTAGTTCCTCTTGGAGTTCATGTAGCACACAGCCCAGGACACAATTTGTTTCTTGGTGAAAGCTGGCTGTGACATGGGTACCATTCATGTCTCGTGAGCAGTTTATGGTTACACCCACATGGAAACACCAGTTGTGTTTGTCTTTTTAGCTTTTCCCGGATAGGGCTGCCACAACAGAACTCCAGTCCGCTAATGATTGGCAGTAGATTTTTATGCTGCCAAGTTGCCAGCCCGACACTCAACCTTCAGCGAAGGCACACCCATTCACACATGTCTTTCGGAGGCCACTTGACCATGGGGAGGACATGCAGACTCCACACAGAAGCCACTCCAGCTGAGAATTGAACAGGAGAACCTCTTGCTGTGAGGCAACAATGTTACTGCTGTACCACCGCAGAAACACCAGTAATACAGACTTTAAAACCTGTATAACTCATTCAAAAGACCAATAATACAAATGCAGTCTATCCAAGTCATTAAAAAAATAGCTAATCTTTAAAACAGCTGCCTTTTTAGGATTCCTTGTTAATCTAAACAATATTAATTAAAAAAAAATCTTAAAACTGTGGCCCTCCGCCCTAAATAGGAAAACTCTATGGATTGCCTTTCCTTTCCACAAGAAATGTGATATGAATCTACCTGCTACAATCTGCTGTTCATGTTTGCTTCTTCCACCTCTGCATGTACTTGTGAATTTTAAACCATCTCTTTCTCTCATACTATGTAATAGGCCCATATTATATCCATTGTTCTCCTTCTTTATGTTAAGGTAAGGCTCTCTTGCTTGCCAAACCTTTTTCTTTAAGGTCATTCTTTAACACCTCTGACCATTGGCATTCTACATTATGCACTGTCCAGCATCTGAATTCCTCGTAGCCTGCATGGCCACCAGAATTATAATATACATGGTACTGACATCCTCCACCTGGACAAGATGTCTTATCCTTTGATTTTTTTTATTTTGGCTATAGAACTCATTCTATTAGCCTTTGCTACTGTCTTATAATCTGAAGTTGTTACCCTAATACACTGCATGTAAAGTGGATGCAGTTCAGAACTGGCAGGTCCAGCTGCCTGATGTTGAATTTCTCAGTCACTACTATCCATAGGAAATTGGTGGCAGTGCAGTATCTGTTTATCCAACAGAAATAGTTAGTTTTCTAGGTGATTTTCCTATTTTACATGGCTGTGTAACTGGGCTGTTAGTATGTAACCAAGGGAGGTGGGGGGGGGGGAATATCCCAAATGGGGGTGGAAGAGGACTTGCTCCTGCAAAAACTAACAGTTTGGGAGTTTCATGCATTTATTTACTTATTGCATTTGTTTACGAGGTAGACTGACTGGGTTGCCCATTTTCAACAGAGGCCTGGGGAGAAAAGCTCCAGATGAAACCTTTTAATACAGATAAACATAAGTACAAAGACTTAGAAATTATATATAGTGCAAGAAATGGCTAGCATCAATATGTGTAGACAATGGACAATAGATATTGATTATTCTATGTACAGAAATACAATATACCAGCGATTACAGGTAACAGGAGAGTTGGTACATCACTAATGAACATCAACAGAATTTGTATACAGCTAATAAGAGCAACAGGTCTACATGGGAGGAGAAAGCATCTAATGTTAGAGAGAGAAAGGAGAGGAATAAAAATATATATACGTTTGAAGAGAAATAAGGTGAGAGATCTGGGTTAGGGATGAATACGTGAAGTGAAGGAAAAGTAAGGAAAGCAGAAAGGATGGGTAGGAGAACTATGAATGAAGTAGTTGGAGAACTGGGAGAGACAGAGTGTGTAAGTGTAAATCAGAGAGCAAGACAGGGCCCTCATAGGTAGAAAGTGGAGGTAAAGTAAGTTGTGTAATAGTTGTGTGTGAAAAAGATTGAAAAAGCAGCAGTGTTCCAGCTGTGCTTGAGGAAGCAGAAGGAGGCATTTGTGTGAAGAAAGTTGTGTATTTAGATTACTAAATGTGAGAAATTCAAGGAGAACATGAAATAACATTAGAGACAAGCGTTCCTAGTTGCTGACCATCCTAGGATGTTACAATTCATTTGTAAGATTATGGTTTTGTAGTTAGGTAGGATAAAGAATCAGTTTGGAGAAGAGCAAGTACATAGCCATGTATTAGTGAGGTGTTGTTTTGGGGGGATTATACAGCATTTAGTGTCTTCTGTTTAACTAATAGATACTGGGGGTGGGGGGAGTAGAGTTCCAGAATTTTTAGAGGTAGGAGTATAGTATTTCTTCTGCAGAACTGTTTGACTTAGTTATTGCGGGCAGTCATGTGTCTACTGAGTGTAGTGCTCTACTGGGGAGATATATCTGGACTGTATTCCTTAGGCCAAGACATTTATCAGAGTGGTGCATGAGTTTGTGGGTGGTCAGCAACTGAGAATGTATTAGTGAGTGTCTGAGCTGTAACCATTGTAGTTGCTTGATGGGTATGTCCTAAATTTGTGATTAGTTGAAAACTTTGCTACTTTATTGTAGCATTATTTTGGTGAGGAAAGTAAGGGAGACTGGAGGTTAATGAGTATGGGGTCTGCATAGAAAAGAGTGGGGGATAGGAAGGTTGATGCCATGGTGGATCTAAACTTACCTGACAGGAATGATGCAACTCTATATGATGTTTGTAGTTTAAAGTGGGATTTCATTTTGGCCTGGTTTAAGTGGTGGTGAAATTTTAGTTGTTTATCATTGAGGACTCCTAAGAGTTTTGCATGGGTTAACAGTTTGATGTTAGTATTGTTAGATGTGGAGATGGAGAACTGATATTTTTTGGGTAGATACAGGTTTTGGGGTGAACAGAATCAGTTTTATTTTCTTTGGGTTCCACAGATGTTGAGAATCTGATAGCCATGCCTTGAAAGAAGAGAAAGATTCCTTGGTAGTTTATCCAGGCTTTGGCTGAGCAGATCAGGGCTGAATCATCTAAATACTGAATGACTGACACATGTTTGGTTGCAATGTGCAGATTGTTAGTGTAAACATTAAATAGCAGAGGGCCAAGAATTGACCCTTGTAGGACTTTCACTACTACTGAAAAAATGGGGTGATTTTGTTTGGCTATTTAACCACTTGTTCTCTTTTTGTAGGTACCTATTGACCCATGAGATTACTGATGGTGCTAGTCTTAGAGAAGATGGTTTATGCAGGAGTTTGGGATTACAGATGCTGTTGAATGCTTTTGACAGGTCAAGGAAATTGCTGCTACAGAGTTACGACAAGATCTATTTTAGTTGGCTGTTGTGATAAAGTCAATAAGAGAAGATGCAGTGCTGTAGTGAGGAAAGAAAGCATGCTGGATTGGTGAGAGTAACTTATTCTCAGAAATATAACCATGGACTTGTATTTCTATGCATTATTTAAGTACTTTGTATAGAGAAAAGATGGCAAAAAGTCTGTAATTGGAGCCCCCACCTTTATGCAAGGGTAAGATATATATATATATATATATTTTTTTCCAAATGATGAAGCCAAACATTCAATAAGTGGTTTATTAGTACTTGAAATAAACTAATACCTTAGCTCATAATTTCATATATTCTGCCAATAAACTGGGGCAAGTTTTGTAGGTTTTAATGCAAGGAGTAGCTTCTTTATGATGGATGTGCACACAGGTTGGAAGGAGGAGGATTTTTAATTATTTTTTAATTCTGATGTTTCTGCTTGTAGGTTAGTGGGAGTTATGTAGCTATTAAGTAAGCTGGCAGTTTCAATAAATTGGGAGTTGAATTGGATGTCAGTGCTAGTGTTTTGGTTATTTAGGCTTGACTTGGATAGGGTAGTCTGGCCAGGGTGTACTAAGGTTAATTGCTGACCAAAAGGCTTTTGGGTTCTGCTGGTTTTCATTCTGCAGTATTATATGAAATTTTCTTTTATCATATCTTATCTTGTGGTTAGTGATATTTCTAAGTTATCTATACTGTTGCCCGCACAGCTGTTTATTATAAGTTGTATAATTTTGTTTCCAAGTTTTTCATGTTCTGTTGCAGTTTTCTTTTAATTGTTTTGTTTCTTTTAATAGCAATGGTGCTGGGTTGCTTTTGATTCTTTTAACAAGAAATTTTAACATTTTTTCTCATCTGACTGAAGCTTTATGGACTTGACATTTGATGGAAATTAGTGAAATATGAACAGCATGAAAAAGCACTTACAAATAAATGAGTTTTAGAGTGGGCACACTGAGAGTCGATATAGACACAATTCCAATGAATTATGAAATGTACTAATTTGTCAGTGGTTTCCTGTGTGTAGCAGATATATCATGCCTTTTCCTTCAGTTTGGACCAACACCTGCAGTGAATATCTGTTGTGCTATGCCATACATCTCTAGTCATAGGTTAGTACTAGGCTAACTACCATTGTAAGCCTAGCCAATTATCCCTTGTGAGACTCAAACCCTGCACCTTGTGTTTGTAAGGCAAACACCTTAACCATTAGGCCACCCTCCAATCCTGGATAATGCATGATTCACATTGCAGGTGTTTTCAGAGCATCACTCAATGTATTTCTCTGTCATATTTGTGAGTGTCTCAGTCATCTTCTAAAGCCAATCCCATTTGTTGCTTGGTTTAGGTTCTATGCAAATGCCACCTTTAATTATAAAATGTGATAGAAATTATTGTATTATAGTGTTTGTTTTTGACCATTTTTTACCTTTAAAAACAGCATGCTAAATATAGAATGTTGTATTGTGTACTTTAGTGATCATTTCTTAACACTTGGTAAACTATCCATTCATGAACTTCATTGCCAGATAATTTTTTAACATGGATAATTACATCTAAAATAATCATTCACTGTATCTTTTCTGAGTAAATGTTCTTTCTGGCAGTATATTCTAAAAAGCAGCATATTAATGTAAAGCTGTTTTTCACTCTTTGCAGTTTATGGTTCATCAACTTCTCGAACATTGGGGTCACCATGGACTTCTGAAGCATACTGAATGGTATATGCAATATTTCCATTGTATAATGTTATGATATTGCAGAGTTTTGCTGGAATGGATTTTACACAAAGCACAAATAAATAGTCATAACATGCCGTACAGTGGTGATGACCATTCAGAAACAGTGTTCACTAAAGGTTCCATTAAACTGCAGTGGCCATGTAGATATTACAAAGACATGCTAATTCACTGGAGTTGTAAGGAAATCAGCCTCTCATGGTGTAATGCAATGCAGTGGTAGAAAAATGACTACATCCACTTTGTAATGTCTTTCTGGAGAAAATAATTTTAGAGGTTCATTAGCTTTCATGTGTCACTAGCAGGCTTTCACCAAAATGAACTGCAAAAACATGTTTGCTAACTTTTGTATTCCATTCTAACAAGCTATAAGCTAATCATATGTCTGTTTACACAATTTTGGAAGGTAATTCTTTCTTCCATCTGTATGCTGCTTTTATTTATACACAATTCAGGGGTGAGTAATTGATAACAGTTTTTTTTTTTTTTTTTGCCTGATATAATCTGAAAATTTCTAGATGTTCTGTACTACAGTTGACTGATTTACCTGTTGGACTGAGAGACAAAACCAGACCAATGTGGGCACCTCCATTATGCCCTAATTCGAGCAGTATGACAACATCTACTACTTCTGGTATTATGTCTCCACATGCTGAAAGCCATGCAGAACTCTGCAGAATATTCTGTCAGACCTTTACTCTGTTGCATGGGGCTTGTCCGTAGTCTCCATCAGGAGTCCCTCCTGTGGCAGTAACATGGCCCACCTCTCAGGGAAAGAAAGCTGACTTCCATTTCAATTAGTCCCTAAAACCTAAGCTTGTTGAGTGGTGCCCAGACTATTCATCATATGCTTGTCATCGGCACCACAGAAAGGAGCTTTCCATCTGTCTAACAGAGCTAGTGGCCAGGTGGCAAATAATGCAATTTACATATGAACATCTAGTTATGGTCAGCTTTTAGGATAGGCAAATTATGCAGTCACTTAAGGTATAATTTAATTTCAGGTGCATTTTTAAATCTTTTTTAGTACAAATTACAGCTATGAGTCACACTGCAGAAGTTAAGGGAGTATTCACGCCCCCCATCTTTCATAAGCAACCAAAGATTGTACCCTTTCCTGTCAAGTTCTCACTGAGATGTGCCCTGCACTACCCTCCCAACAATAGCAACACACAAAGCTACACCTGAAAGCTCTCTTAGTAACTGTGAGCAGGATTTAAGCTTAAAATGTCAGTAGAATAAAGTGTTGAAAGAAACATTATATTGCCACACTTTCAGTACTCTTTTTTTTTCAGTAAATGTATATCCAGTGCTTGTCTGGAGTAGCCCTGTGTTGGTTTGTGATTGTACAATTGCCTGGTAAGAGAACAGTTATTTTGATTTATGTTTTAGTTTTTATCTCAGTTTTTCAGCACCTGTTTTCCCTGTCCAACTGACTTTGTGGGAACATGGGTGAAATTCATGGCTAGGCTTATAAGGGCCTCTGGACCAATAGCCTAGTATCATTCTATGAACCTATGAACCTATGAACAAACAGTGAAAATTAGAGGTAAAACAACAATATATGCATCAAAGAAAATCTTCTGTGTACAAGTTATCCCTATCTTCTTACAGTGAAAAACTGACATAAAACTGAAACATAAATCAAAATAACTCTTCTCTTACCAGTCAATTGCACAATCACAAACCAACACATGATTACTCCAGATAAGCACTGAAAAAAAAGAATACTGAAAGTATGGCAATATAATGTTTGTTATTAGAAAGAGAGAGATTTTAGACAGAAAACTCTAGCTAACCCAAGGGGAATAGTCTGCTATAAATTTGCACAGACTGCAGAGAAGGCAATCCAGAACTTATGTGAGACAATCCTGTGTTAAGTTGTGATTAGTTAATTGTTACTATTATAATGATGTGCACCTGTGAGCAAAAATGAGAGGTAAAGGAAATCCAGCTTTTGTGAGATTGGCACAACTGGTGTGATAGGTCAGAGTGACAACTTTATTGTGGGTTCAGGCACCTAGGCAGTGAGACATTTCCTTGTGGTATGTTTGGTTGGGACACATGGCTGAAGTGACATTCAGCTGCAGAGAAATATGGCTATTGTAAATTCCTTGTGGGCAAAGAGAAGAATGTGGTGTCATGCCCACAACTTCAATCATAAAATGCACAGGGGGGAAAATAGTGTCCATGGTCCCCAAGGCACCACGAGACAGCAGGCAATATGGCAGGCATCAGCAGCAGGCTGGGCAATGGGCATGTCAGCAACAGTAAAAATGCTGTGCACAATGGACAGTGACTTTAAAACTGGTGTGTGTAGACCACAACCCCCTTCATAGTGTTTTGGGAACATTACCTAAAATGCACACTGTAACATAAATGTGACTGAAGTAGCATGTAGGATTTCATCCATACTGTATCACACTTCTATATGTTGTAGTTACATAAGCATGTACTCTGCACTGGGCACAACACCCTTTACTTCTTTTGCCATCATGCACTTGGTTATTAAAGGTGTGGGCAAGAAAGTATGTGCTTCTTTTTACTCAAAGGGAATCTGCAACAGCCATACTTCTTTGCTGTTGAATGTACCAAATGTGCCACAGGGAAATGTCTCACTGCCTAAGCACCTGAGCCCTTCACAGATACTAACAGTTGATGTGTCTCTGATGATTGTTAATGCTAGAAGCATTGATAACAATTTTTTTATTGTAAAATGTGCTACGTTCCCACAAGATTGATATTGTTGTTTGTGAAACATGGTGAAAGAACAATAAATAGAAACCAGTTCTGTGAGGGTATAAATGTTTTTACTGAAACAGACATTCAAACAAAAAGTAAGGTAGAGGTGTTATGATAGGGATTAAACATAGTTATGAGACCTGTGATTATTACATGTTTAATGATTACAGCAATACTGTAGACAATGTAACTGGGAAAATAAAGACAACCCTGGAACATATAACAATTGTTGGAGTGCATAGACCACCAAAGTCAAGTGCTGATGACCTAGAGGAATTCAAACATCTCTTGTGTGAAACACAGGAGGAAAGAATAATAGTGCCTGGGGACTTAACTATATTAGAAAGACACCAGAATAATATTGATTCAATAACATTAGTAAGCAATTGAATTGCAACATATATTCAGGAACAACAATTGCTTCAAATTGTAAAAACAAGCCTTCCAGAGAATGGTACATACTAGACATTCCTTGTGTTCCTAAAGAAATAATTATTAATTCATGTCAAGTTTTACCACAGTTGCATACCTCTCAACCTGGAAACATCAAAAATCTGGACAAAGGCCCTGAAAAATAGGTACAAATCTGTACGCTGATTAACATAAAATTTGCATACATAATTATGTAATCCCGCCCACTCCAATGGAATTGTGGGGTGCCAACTTTTAAACGCAAACTAAGAACAGACAAACAGAAAATGATGATAATGCACCAGTGCACTAGTCCAGCACAGACCAGTTAATTCATCTCTGTTGCTGTTAATCTTATCATATTAAGCCTAAAAAGGGCAGTTCAGTCTATCTCAGCAAAGCAAGTGGTACATCAGAGTGGAATGACAATGAACTCTGCCTTCTGTTTTGCACATGTTTTAAGCCTTTGACCCCTATTTATGTATCTGTGCCACACTGCTGATCTACAGCTTGTCATCAACTAACAGCCATGTACTTGCACTAAGGGATCGGGCACAATTCCAAGGGAGATACCTCAAGAAATCCAAACACAATGAGCTGTGCAGTACTGAAGAGAAAATAAAAAAGTGCCAATAGAAGCTGCTTTATACTGAAGTAAAACACTCTGGTGTGCTGTGTTTATTGAAAGAGATGGCTGAGTAATAGATTTTTACCTCGGCTGCCACTTCTCAAGAATTGTACACTACAGTGGTGTGTGCTTTAGATGAGTTACTGGAATAAGTGATATCATTGTGTATAATTAAGAATCTGGCACATGTTGTCTGCATGTAAAAGACAAGACTTAAACAACTCCCTCATGAGTTTGTATAGTCAGTGATGCATTCCCCTGTACTGAAGATTAACACCATATCACCATATTCCAAGCCTCACAGAGCCGCAGTGGTGCAGCGATAGCGTTGTCCCCTCACAGCAAGAAGCTCTCCTGTTCGATTATTGGCTGGAGCACCTTCTGTGTGGAATATGCATGTCCTCCCCATGGTCGAGTGGCATTCAAAAGACATGCATGAATGGGCGTGCCTTCATTGAAGGTTGGGCATTGGGCTGGCACCTCGGCACCATAAAAATCTACTGCCAATCATTGGAGGACCAGAGTTCCACTGTGGCGACCCCTAACCAGGAAAAGCCAAAAGAAGAACAACAACAACCATATTCCAAGCCTGACTAATATGAATCTTGTATTTATACAGTCATCATTAGCATTCCTTTACTGAAACTAAAACTGACACTCATACAGAGTCTCCAGCTGATAAACTGATTTTTCTTCACAGCAAGGTACATCATTGTATTTATGTAGCTAATAAGGTGGCTAATACTATTTGTCACAGGCTAATCTTAACAGTGCCGTGTATTAGTCAGCCTGCTCTAGCAAAAGCACTTATTACCATGCATGTGTAATGTGTATGCAACTTTCTTTCACAGTAGCATCTAACAAAAGGGAAAACTGCTTTAAATTAATGAGCAGTGTGCATTTAAGTAACACAGACTGAGGCAGCATGAATGATCTCTGACCATTTAATATTTGTAAGCAATATTGGCTTATTCTTTCTTAATTTATACTCATGAATCTAAGATCTTAATACTGGGGGGGGTGTCCTCTTTAAATGAAAAAGCATTTACACCATGTAGCCTTTAGCACTCAAAGTCATGATTTTCTTAGGCAGGCTCTGAGGATTTGATTCAAGTTATCAGACACATGACCTACTTTTTGTCATAATATGTGATGGACTTCACCAGTGTCCTGCCCTTTGTAAGCAACATTACTGGAATGCAGGCAATAAAATAGATAATAAATAAAATCCTAAGCACAAAGAGAGGAAAAGTTTTATTTTCTGTTTTCCAAAATACTTAATGTAGTCCAACAATAATGACCCCTGTCTGCTTAGTGCACACACACACACACACACACACACACAGCAAAGCTGGCCACAATAAGTAAATGAGAAACTGGCTTGTAATGTAAGCTGCTCCTGTTGATACATTACACAACTACAATCAATAAATAAGCATAAGTAAATGAAAGCTCAGATTCCCGCCTGCAGCAGCCGGCCATTAAATGAAAAGAAACTGTTGCACACAGCAAATTTTGCACACTCCTGGTGTTAAAGTAAGCAAACAGTAAATGCAAAGCTGGCTGTTAACATGTTCCTACCATTAAAGTAATCACAGAGTATGAAAAATTGGCCACACGACACACTCACACTCCTGAAATCAAAGCAAACAGTAAATGAGAAGCTGGCTGTTAACACATTGCTGCTAACCATTAAAGTAAGCGCTATTTAAACAGACATAACCTGCCTGACTGCCTGTGTTAAATAAATAAAGTCTACTCCTGCCTAATCGCCGATACACAACTGTAAGCAGTTTCTTTAGGCTTATAATACATTCACAGCTGGCAACTGCAACCTGTAAGTAAATCACATGATCCATCACAGTTTTTTCTTTACATTTACATTTAAGTAACTTTAAGAAGTTGAATGTCCGCATGCACAATCTTGCCGTTAAAGTAAGCAAGCCAAACAGAAAACAAGAAGCTGGCCGTTAACACACTCCTGCTGACCGTTAAAGTAAGCACTGTTTAAACAAACAACCTGCCTGCCTGAGTTAAATAAGTAAAGTCTGCTCCCGCTGAATCGCCGATACACAACTGTAAGCAATTTCTTTGGGCTTATAATACATTCACAACTGACAACAGCAGCCTCTAAGCAAATCACAGCAGACAGCACGCACGTGTACACACAAACACACACTTCAAGCAGTCCGAATAGCTCTGCAGACAGTATATGCGATATACTCACGTTTCAAAAGCTATCCTCTGCTACAGCCATTCACAAATACCTCAAATCTGCACACTTCACGCAGTCCGACTCAGAATAGCTCAGTCTGCAACCGTAACCGTTCATAAATACCTCTGCTGCAGTATCCATTATCCATGCTCCAATTCAACTAGCACAGTTGCTCTGCAGTACCCTAGCCGGCATTCAAAAACCAGTCCCAAGTTCCCGCTCACATTCCATTTCCAAACCATATCATTACTTTCTTTAGCAGCCATTTAAACGTTCTTCCCGGGCAAAATATGTGAGCCCTTGAGCTCAATTCCGATAGGCTGATGGAGCTGACGTCATCGCGCACACGATGACGTCAGCTGAAAAGCGGCGGGGGGATTTAAAAAAAAAAAGCTCTGAAAAAAATCGGAAATGAAGGGGTGCCACTCGGGAATCGTGGCACCCCATTTTTGAACCCCAAAACTCGGTATAAACCGAGTAATTCGGAACGGTTGAGAGGTCTGCACAGTTGATATGCAATGATCATGGAGTTGTAAAGGTTAAATTGTGAGATGATTAATAACAGATTGGATAGAAGCAAAACATTAATTTTGTCAAATTAATTGGAGTGATGCATTCAGTGAAAAAACTGCAGATGAGCGTGGCATGTTTTGAAAAAGACATTGTTTGAATGAAAAAATAAATACATTTAAAAAAATGTTTAACATCAGGATCTAGGCACACAATGCCAGGAGGATATATTTTCATAAGAGCAAGATACTTAATTAAGGAGAGAAGCAAAAAATATAAGAAATGGAAAACAGGTTTAACTGTCCCCGGGATTCATGAAGCTTTGCGCAAGGACGGTTTTAGCCTTGCGCCGAGCGTCCCCATTACAGATGGTGCAGCAGCGCCATATGAATATTTATGAGAGCACACCGCCACACCCTTGACGTGCACAGGAAATGTGTGCGAGTGAAGGGGGCGTGTTTAAGTGTTTCATGGAGGCGGAAACATGTCCTCACAGTTGCACAACTACTATGCTTAGTATTAGAGCCCGCCTCTAATAATAAGCAATTAATTCAGTGTCCGTAGATACTGAAATGCATGCTAAGCATACAAGATTGTCCACAAACACTGAAATAAAATCAAAGTAGTAAACACAGAAGCACATAGCGGAATGTTGAGCCCCATCCCTAGAACTTTCACAATTAGATTCCCCGTGTCCCTATTTTACATTTGTATTGCTTCAATATCGAAAGTGTAAGCGAAGCGCAGCGTGTTTGCATGTCGCTGCCCCCTGCTTAGAGTAGCTAACACATCAAAATCAACCAAATAGAGAAAAACATGCGGAATTAACATTAGCGTCAATAGTGTAGTAGTTAGAGCATCCACCTAACGAACAGGCATGCATGGTTCGAGGCCAACTATAGCACTTATCATTTTCCATGCGGAATGTCATTTTGCTGTATAACCTACATAATAACAGATAAATGTGAACTGGAGTACCGCATGAAATGTTTAACTAATGTCATGCAATGAAAGTGGTAGTGTCATAATGAATAAGGCACTAGTAAGCAGGTGTAAGCACAAATAAGCATTAGTAAACATATATAAGTTCCAGTAAGCAAGTCTGAGTGCGCTTGCTCGGGTGTAAGCAGTGCCCAGCACAGGAAATGTTTATAATTATATAGATGTATGTGCATGTGTATGTACAGATATATAAAATATATATATGTATATCTATGAAGAATAAACGTTGTAGCAATAAAGCATACAAAAAGAATGAGAAGGGAATCAACAGCAACTCCAGTATTATTTAGTGCTGTCAGCGCGTATGTCATATCAAGCTGGCCAAGAGTGAGCAAAGCACTGCTACTCACACCACAGGCAGGATACTACCAGTGGGATTAACATTGTCGATCTGCTAAGTCTACTTTACAAACAATCACAGGGTAGTCCCTGGTCGGACTACCCTAAAATTGCTAGGATGGTTAGACCTCCAACCATTACACAAGCAAGGGCAGGTATGTTCAAGGACTAAATGGTGGGAGAGCCTGATGATACATGGGTTGGGACAACATATGTGTAGGGCCCCTAATGTTCGGGAGAGGGCAATGTGTGGAGGCGTGTCATGGTTGTGATAGCAACGGGAAAATGGATGGTTTGCGTGTATGTCTAACTCGGGTGAGGTGGAGGAACTATGAGTATGAAATTATGGATCCAGGCGTGTCAGGGTTGGATGGCCTGATTCTAATTGGACCGCCTCATGGAGGTCAGCGAGTTCGTTATAAGTATATATGCATACACACATGCATACATTTATATGTAGACGTACATTCCCTGTAACATATTCATTTCTTTTGCAGACATGAATAACATGAAAGTGCCCCTGCAAACCTCGACAGTAGATAGAATAATAGGTTGTGCATAAGAGGGAAGGGACAAAACTGCTAAAATGCAGAAGTGTGTACAATGTCCGAAGTCAGTGTTCTCAAAAAATCAAATGTGAGGACTTTCTCACACATGAAATCATTCCTGTGATATGCCTGCTACAGCAATGCCAATCACTAAACCGGTCCTGTTTGTAAAATAATTTTGCTGAACTCGTACATTATTGGCTCTCATGTGTAACGTGTGCATTACCACATAGTCATACCTATTAATTTATGGTAGTGTCATGTTAACGGGAGTAATGGTGTAATGAAGTATAGAGTCTAATCTTGAAATAAAGACATGTGTGTCCCAGGTGGGACAACCCAAAAATTGCGAATAGTGTCTTATTTGTCACTCATTTTACCAATGTTTGTGGACTAAACGTTTGGGATGTCTGAGGATACGTGGAGTGAGTCAACCCATGGGATGAGTCTACAGGAGTAGGGAGTGGCCAATTTGTAGTGGTGTGGATACACTGTGTATTCAACTGGAGACTGGATGACTGCTGTGTTAGTGTAGTGTTGGGGTGAGTGTTTGGGGAACTAGGAGTCATGGGTATATGGGTATATATGCAAATGAAGCAGCACAGCAATAGTGTAGTGGTTAGAGCATCCGCCTAACAAACAGACATTCCTGTTCCGAATCCCACTGCAGCACATACCATTTTCCGTTGGTAATCTGTATATGAACATATTTAGACATCTGTCTGCTGTATAACCTCCATAATAACAATTAAAAGTGAACTGGAGCGAAGTGTCAGTGTCATAATGAATAAGGCAGCAGTAAGCAGGTTTAAGCATAAATAAGCACCAGTAAGCATGTTGAAGTGCGTCTGTGTGGGGGTATGCATTGCCTTACAGATATATATATATATATGTGTGTGTATGTGTGTGTGTGTGTGTGTGTGTGTGTGTGTGTGTGTGTGTGTGTGTGTGTGTGTGTGTGTGTGTGTGTGTGTGTGCGTGCGTAGATATACAGCTATGATAGGAAACAGCACACAAGTATGACATATGTTCACAGGCTATGCCAATGGAAGTGAGGGGCCCAAGTAAGAAACATGTAACACGTAGCATGACCTCCCCCCCCAAGCCGGACAGAGGAAACATACACACAAACCCATAAACAATGTAAATAGTCCACTCCTCCCCAGACCACAGGCAGGATACAACCAGGGGGGGTACACAGTGCACCCGGGAAATCTAATCTTGGAACACAGACAGGAGTGTCCCTTGCGGGATGCCCCGGAAATTAACATATAACCAAAGGAAGGTGATACGCCAACCGTTTTGGCCGGGGTGTGTACATACCCGAAATACAAGGGTAGGAAAGCCTGATGACCCATGGGTCGAGACAACGTATGACATGGGTCCCGTGAAGTGGAGAGTGAGCAGCGTGTAGTGGTGTGTTCAGACCCAACCAGCACCTAGAGTAAGGATGGGTGCTGTAGAGGAGGTGCGGGTGGGGGAACTATGGGTAGCTAGTTATGGGTCTAGGTGTGCAGGTGTTGGCTGATGTGGGTCTATATGGACAGCCCCAGGAATGTAAGCAAAAGTGTTCATTGGGCAGAGGCGTCGACCAATGGACAGCAATACCCACCATGAGTCCCACTGCAGCAAAGTGTAATCTACATGGCAAGGAACAGAATAACCAAATGTAGATGTATATATGTAGAGGTATGTGTGTATATATCTACCCATAGCTACATGGAGATATACCTCCCCCTCTCCGAAGTACAAATGTATACATACAGAGACAGAATACATATACATACCTACATATAGCTATATACATATGCAGACACCCATACACCCATATGTCGTTAGATATATATAGACAGCAATATTTAAATATATATACATGTATGCATACATATACAGATATATCTGTATATAGTAATGTGTATATATATATATATATATATATATATATATATGTGTGTGTGTGTGTGTGTGTGTGTGTATGTGTGTGTGTGTGTAAATATAATGTATACAGCTAGGATATGATACAGCAGTTACGAATTACATATGTTCACAGGCCGTGCATATGGCGGTGAGGGGTCCAATCAACAAACATGTAACACATAGCATCAACCCCCCGCCCCAGCTAGACCTGTGAAACATACAGACACACAATAAAAGTAAACACACCACTGCTTCCCAGACCACAGGCAGGATACTAGCAGTAAGAGAGACCTGTCAGGTCTAATCTTGAAACAAAGACATCAATGTCCCTTGTGGGACACCCTAAAAATTACTGATCATTGGAGTCAGTTCCTGTCATGAGTCATCAAACCAGGCCGTAGACATATACAGACCAGTAGGTTGTGCACCCATGGGTCGACACAGTGTACGACATGGGTCCTGACATGCGGAGAGTGGGCAGTGTGTAGTGGTGTGATTAGACTCCACCTGCACCCACAGTAAGGATGAGTGCTGTAGAGGAGGGGCAGGTGGGAGAACTATGGGTATGCAATTATAGGCCTAAGTGTGCAGGTGTTGGCTGGCGCAGTTGTATTAGGACTGCCCTGGGAATGTAAGTAATATTCCAAAATGGGCAGAGCTTACGCCCATACCTCTCAACTCCTAAGAGCAAATCCAATGGACAGGACATAAACCGTTGGGGGAACGAATAGGGACCATACCTCTGAACTGTCCCCAATTTCCAGGGACGCCCCTGATTTTGACTCAGATTTTATCTCTGTCCCTCTTAATCCCTCTTAAATCTAGTGACTTTTGGATTAAAGGTGGTGCATTACACTTAATGAATAATGACAATAATTAAGAGTTATAAACTTCTTTTACTTCAGAAAATGTGTATTAATTCACATGCTCTGATTCTGTCAATGTTTCAAGTTAATAGCACTAATATTTTAAAAGTGTCCCTGATTGTCCCTGAGTCTTTCTTGACTTGTCCCTTATTCAGCTGGAATATGTCCCCACTTGTTTGAGAGGTATTATAGGGACAGAAAGCACGTATTCCACTTACAACCTTAGAAAGCTGATAGAATAATAGGTATGCATTAGCATGACTCCGCTGAAGGATGTGGGGTCCTAAACCCAATTACTTGCCTGTATTTAATGGTGTCAGTTCCCAGGTATTTGCCAGACAGGTGCAGATTGTAAGAGGAATACACCAATAGTATGAAGCAAACTCTGGCCAGGCCACGGATTCCGTACAGTCAACCAGCATGCTTACGCCTAATGGGTAGCCATTCCCGATATGGGTCCCACCACAGCACAGTCCACTTTAAATGGCTAGGTACGGTATGACCATATGTGTCATTGCATAACCCACTACACAACACCTATGAACACATGGTCGCAACACCCCACAGTAGGCATGTAAGCCGATGTAATAGGCATCAGAAGGTATTATCGTAGTTCTCACCCTCACCCAGGGGTGTGAGTGTCAGATGCAAACACCAAATGCAGTGCATTTGCAAGTGCAGGAGCAAGCAGGTGTAAGCCTGTTTGGGCACCGCTATGTGAGTATCACACTGGTGAACCAATGTAGAGGCTAACTGAGTGTAAGAAACTGTAACCGGAGGTTAGCATTGCTTAGCTCCATGCAAACCCATGCACACCCGCTCACAACTGCTTTAAAGTGCCTTAATCACTCTGTACCCAACAGCTCGTGTTCTGCCAGCAACAAAATAACCAGCATCTGCAAGGCTAGAACTCTGGACCCTGTACATCACAGTCATAGTAGGAAACCACAACACCATGATAGCAATTCATATAAAGGAGGTATCAGCAAACTAATCCTCACAACAGGGAAATCAAATCAAATATGTGAACTGAATCTATGTACAGTGTAATGTGCTATAACCTGCCACAGACCATAAATATGTGAATTGGAGTTCTGCAGTAAACATAGAGTTGTGGTGTCACTGTAATAAAGATATAAAGTCCCCAGGACCCCATACAGTGTATGTACACATGAATGACGAATACCAGACATATATATAACCTGTAATGAGTAAGACATAGTTGACAAAAGGCAAATATAATGCTAGAAAACCAATAAGCAATACTAACCGCAGCACAGCCCAACTAAGTAATTGTAAGCAATGTGTAGGGAAGCCAATACAATATGCCCACAGGTACACCTCTTTAAGCAGTGCCACCCTGAAGTAAGAAGGTGTGCCCATAATTTATCCTTTTCAAAAGCGGCCAATTACGGAAAAGTGCAGGAATCCAGCCCTACTTAAACCAAAGACACAGGAATACAGCTCATAACTGGTTGTAGCATCCCCCTGCAGGCAGAATGGCTGGAGTGGGAGAAGGCACTCACTTTAGAGTGCAATGCTGAGGCATCCAGGAGTCCAAATTCATGGTATGACTCCTGGTAAAGCACCATGACAGGAGACTACTGCAGGGCCAGTACCAGGGCTCGCAGTACAAAACGGAGGCCTGGGACAGTCTCGCCTGTGACCTCACTAGCGCTACAGGTATCCTCCAGACTGGTGAGCAGGTGAGGCACCATCATGCAGACCTGAAGCGGCAGAGGGGAGATGTCATGGAATAGTCGATCCAGGAAGCACCATCATGCAGACCTGAAGCGGCGGAGGGGGGATGTCCTGGAATAGTCGATCCAGGAAGCAAGGCAGATGCAGAATGCCCCATAACTAAGTACTCCTTCCACTACTTAGTTAATAATTGCCTAGCTTGTGTATACTATGGATAGGTATGGCGAAATATCACAGTACTTCTCTGACAGCTGCAGATGAGCATTCTGCGAACCAGCAAGCCTATGATGCTAGGCTGCAAAGGATGCATTGTGAGGCAGGTTAGTAAATAGCCTGCATGTACTGTCATAACAAATAAATGTAAGAGCCTCAGAAAGTGTTTTACCAGTATACAGAATTGTGTAATATGCTGCGAATAAAAGTGTAATGCCTGCATTGCTTCTGTTTACTCTGCAGTCATATGTTGATGTACTGTTGCAGTTATTAAATAGTACTGTTGTAGTAAGCAGTGTTACCCACACTGTGGTATGCAGATAAAATGTGTATGAAGTGCTGTATAACAATGTCAGAAGTGTGAACAGGTCAGTCATATTAGACCAAATACATTGCAAAGCCTCACAACAATTGCCTGATAGCATAGTGTACAGTGATCTTAACTGTAATGCTTTTGTCACACACAGCAGGGCTTTGGATCCCAGGAGTGCCAGTGAGTTGTATGCATAATCATTCCACACAACTGCACGCATTTTGTTAGAATGTTCAGTGAAAAAGCCTCATTGGTAAGATCAGACCATAAATTAATTTCACTGGATATCCAAAACCCGACCCCACCTCCAGCCCAGAAAACCACAGTGAAAAACTTCTCAAAAGCGAACTTCACACTTCTCAAAACCGAGGTGGAATCCTTCAAGGTCCCCAGACCAGTGAAAACTATGGCCCAAACCACAGAATCCTATATAAACGCATTCTATGGACACCTCCAGGAATGCATGGATCATGCTATCCCAAACAAAACCAAGACCCAATCATTCAAAGGCAGGCGTCCAGTCTGGTGGACCCCAGCCATAAATAAGTTGTACAACAAAAGGAGGAAGCTACTACATGATAGAGCAAAATCCCTAAAAGGGAAGGCATCTCTGATCAGTACTAGCAAAAAATTACGATCCCTCATAAAATCCTCCAAAGCCAGCTTCGAGAGAAAAATTGCACAGGACACCAAAGACAATCACAAGGCTTTCTTTAGCTATGTTTGGAACCTAGGATGCAACTCCCAGATATGCTCAGAGTTGATTCTAAACGACAAAAAATACACTGAACCCACAGACATTGCCAACATCCTGGCAGACAGGTTCAGTGCAGACCCCCCCCTTCCCCCCAAAAGAGCAAATATCTATCCCAGCAGAGTGCAGCCTCCCTAACATCTCAGATGCTCAGGTGAAAGCCACACTCTCTAAAGCAAAAAACACTGCTTCAATGGGACCAGACGGTGTCTTGGGTTGTGTCCTACATGAACTCCAAGAAGAACTAAACCCTCACGTAAAGCTGCTGTACAATCTCAGCCTCACTACAGGATATGTGCCCAAAGAATGGCGTACAGCAACAGTGGTCCCACTCCACAAAGGTGGTGCCTCAATGGACCCTGGTAACTATCACCCCATAAGCCTAACCAGCCTTATCTGCAAGGCCATGGAGAGGATCATCATGGAACTCATAAACAAAGACATTGGGGACCTACAGACACTAGATCCTACCCAATTCGGCTTTGTCAAGGGCTGATCCTGCCTCTTGAACCTGGTTGACTTTTTCAAAACAGTCACCAAGGCCATAGATGAAGGGAAGGTAGTCCTCACAGCCTATCTGGACCTTGCAAAGGCATTTGACACAATACCCCACTCAGGCATCATAGATAAGCTATCCAGCTTAAATATAAACCCCTATGTCACAAGATGGGGTTGCTAACTGGCTCAAAGATAGAACCCACAAAGTCAGAATTGCCGGAGCCATGTCAGATTCAAAACTGGTTACAAGTGGTGTCCCACAAGGCTCTGTCCTGGGACCTCTCTTGTTCAGCATATACTTCTCCGAGGTACAGGCCAACACGGGAGGACTATGGCTGACCAATTTCGCAGATGACTGCAAATTGGGTGCCATAAATGACTCCCCAGCTGAACATGAACATCCTCCAAAAAGGTCTCACAGAGACAGATAACTGGTGCCAGAGCCATGGCCTAAAGCTAAATGCCAAAAAGTGTATAGTCATACCCTTTGGCAAAAACAAAGTGCCCACAAATTACCACATAGGTGGTAACCCATTAAGTACGGAAGAAGTAATTAGGGACCTGGGGGCCCAAGTTATAGCAATCTCTCCTTTGACAGCCACGTTGCCAAAGTGGTTAGAAAGACCTTCTACATAGCCCACCTTATCACGAAAGGATTCACATCTAGATCAAGTGAGGTAATAGTGACCCTTTATTCATCCCTCATCAGGCCTATCATAGAATAATATGCCCCTTTTGGGATGTACCTTACCCGACACTTGCAGCAACTAGAAAGACCTCAAAAGTACCTCACAAAGAGGATCAAGGGACTCAAACAGATCCCATATGCTGCCCGGTTAAAAAAACTCCAGCTCTACTCAGTTGCATACCGCCTACTTCGAGGCGATCTATGCCTGACATACAAAGCTATGTCCAACCCAGAATTAATGGACATGCTCCATTCAGAAAATCTAAATCCCTTAGAACCACGTGCTTGAGGGACTTGAACCTCAGCACAGAAATAAATAGAACATGCTGGAGGGACAGATTCATAACCCAGAGGCTCCCTTCACTCTGGAATAGAATCCCAGTCCATGTTAGGCAGAGCACCTCACTGACTCTCTTCAAGAGGAATCTTGATGATTGGATGGGAGATCGTAGGTTTACCCCGGGGATTACTTCTGTATCACTACTAGACAGAGGCACAGTAAACTAACCTTAAAAAGGGCACAGTAAACTCAAATCAAAGGTTGGCGAAAGCCAAACACACTCGGGCTAGGCTTATAAATGCCCCAGGGCAGATAGCCTAGTATGAACCTATGAACCTATGAACCTATGAACCTATGCATATATACACTTAACAACTGTACAGATTATGCTAGAATGCTCAAATAGAAAGTGGTATGCATATTCATACCCCTCAACTGTTCCAATCTGCCCAGTATGTCCTGATAAGTGAGCCACATCACCTGCCTTTTGCCCTGTTCCCCTGACAAATTAGTGTGATGATCCTAGAAATATAGGCAGCTGTAAATGACATATAACTGATAGTCAGACTTGTACATAGTCATAGAATGTATATGCAAATATACCTGTCACCCCAGCATCTCACCCAAAGTGTATGACAGCGGCCAGCAGTCTCAAAACATGTTGCATTAACACCTGCATCTTGTCAAGCCTGTACGTAAGACATAGGTCCCGTACATACTAATCTACAATATAATGCCATTGGGTTGCGTAGTAATAATACATGTAAGGGACAAATCACTGGAGTGACTATGAATGTTGTGAAAACTACAAGGTTTATTAGTTGTTAATGGAACTCTCGCTCTCTCTCTCTCACCACTACCATATGTGCAAAAATAACTGATTTACGCAACTCATTTGGTATGTCTACACTCCTAACCTTTGTTGGGACATATGTCTTATTGGTTTATAAATATTCACATCTGTTTCTATGCATGTGCCATGTTAAAATACTCCCATATTGGTGTCCTGTTGCCATCAATGAAACCTGCATGTTGTTGTAATGGCCACTGTTTACCCATATATGCATGTGTTCTGCCTGCTTTGCAACTATGTTATATCTGGTGTCCTGGGTAATGGGAATACCTATGCATGCTGTTATAACTAATCATGAATGCTGTTGAATATTACTAACCCATATCTGCCTTAAACATGATACAACATAGCTCGTATGGGAAGGCCGGTCCCAGCAGAACCACCTGTCCCACTTCAGCTGGCCATGGCACCGGGCACCAGCACATCTGGGGCCCAGCCTGTGACCTCATCGTCCCTTGGCCATGCACCACCTTTGGTTGGAACCACCACAGGGGATGGGGCTCGGCCCACCCCTGGGAGCGGGAGCGGACAGGAACCTGTCACCCACGGTACAGTCCGGGCAGTGGTGTGTAGAGAGCTCGACAGAGAGATTCAAAACTTCTTACGCCAGCTTGAAAACCAAGTGGCACAACTAGAGGGTGAGCCCGCCCCGCCTACACAGCCCCCAGCACAGCCACCTTCTGGACTGTGAAGGTGCAATGGTGACTGCCCATGGGTGGGCACCTCAGTCCCACTGTATCCATTTGTGGGCTCATGGGCTTGCGACTTCCAAACACCCCTCCCCACCCAAGGTGTTTCCCCCCACATGTGTCATATACCACCCCTGTATGCATCTTGTTTGTCTTGTCTGTCATCCTACCCAACCTATCCTCCCTGATCACACCTACTCTCCTTCCCCAGCATCCCACTCCCACCTAAAATAAAAGAAAAAAAGGACAATCTGTTCCTGCAAAAAAAGCACTCCCCATACAGTACTGTCCATTTCACACACGTGTGCACTGGACACATGTAAACATTTTTAATTGGCATCACAACATACTATTGTTGTCCTCATCCCTCTCTCAGGGTTGTGAGTGTGCAAATGTACCGCCAAATTTATTGCATATGCACAGCCGTTGCTGTAGAAGAAATGGACAGCTATGGACCTTCCCTACACCCTTCCTGCACATCCCTAGCTACCTTGCCTACTGTCTTTCCCCCTTTGTGCCCCTTTTTCACCACTTTCCTATCAACCCTTTTTTTGTTTTCTTTTAATGAAATTAGCACGGGAGTAAGCAGGGGTAAGTACTTTTAAGCAACAGTGAGTGGGTTTCAGCCAGTTTGTGCGGGAGTAAGCACTGCCTACGCAGGTTAAGCAATCAAGAAGGTAACTGAGTGTAAGGAACTGTAACCAAAAGTAACCACTGCTTACCATCATGCAAACCCACGTACACCCGCTCACAACTGCTTAAAAGTGCTTTAATCATTCCGTATCCAATGGCCCTTGTTCTGCCCAGCAACAAAATAAGCAACCTCTGCAACGCTCAAAACCAGGACTCTGCACACCACAGCCAATGTGATTTACCACTAAGCCATGGCAGGTATACAGACATTGGATGTTATCACAAATATATCATCCAGTACAGTCATTCAACAGTATAGGAAATGTATTCCATCATGTAGATGTATGTGGGTGTTTATGCCCAGATATAGATACATACATAGATATAGATATATACAGATATATCAAGAACATACCATGTGACAACAAAGCATTAAAAAAGAATGAAAAGGGAAACACCAGCAACTCCTGTATTATGAAGTGGTGTTGTCCTGTGTAATATCAAGACTCTGTCAGACAGACATGTTTCATTAATACATGCAAACATTTGTACAGTGACCAAATACATTACTTTGTATATTTTATTTACATTAACAAAACAGTTCCTGTCCAATCATTATGGGACAACAGTACTCTTGAAAGGTGCTGTGTGCAACATCATCATCATTAAAAAGTTAAATGGGGTAACCATAGAGGGACCGGTAGTGTCATGTGTACAATGGGGTCATCTGCATCACATGTACCTGGAACCTTTAGGAGTCATGTGCATACCAGGATTGTGTGCCTGAGAGAGGGGTGAGGACAACAGTAGTATGTTGTGATGCAAATTAAAAAGGTTGCATGTGTCCAGTGGACACGTGTGTGAAATGGACAGCTATGTATGGGGCAAATGTTGTTCTGGGAACAGATTGGCTTTTGTTTCCATTTTCGTAAGGTGAGAGTGGGATGTTGGAGAAGGAGAGTAGGTATGCTTGTGGAGAATAGGTTGGGTAGGATGACAGACAAGACAGCATACAGGGGTGGTATATGACACATGTGGGGGGATACACCTTGGATGGGAAGAGGTATTGGCAGTCACAAGCCCATGAGCCCCCAAATGGAAACAGTGGGACGGAGGTCCCCACCCATGGCCAGCCACCACTGCACCTTCACAGCCACAAATGTACCTGTGCTGGGGGCTATCTAGGAGGGCAGGTTCACCCTCTAAATGTGACACTCTGCCCTCGAGCTGGCGTATCTGGAGTTGAAACCCCTACGCGCCATGTCCTGGACTGTACGATGACTGACAAGTTCCTGTCTGGACCTGCTCCCAGGGGGGACAAGCCCCATCCTAAGTAGAGGTTTCACCTGAAGGTGGTGCAGAGCCAACAGAGGTGGAGGTCCAAGGCTGGGCCCCGGGTGTGCTGGTGCCCGGTGCCATGGCCAGCTGAAGTGGGACAAGTGGTTCCGCCAGGACCTCCAATCCCATACAGCCTATGGTGTTGCAGTTGTAACACAGATATGGCTTAGTAATAGTCAACAGCATTCAGGATTACTTATAACAGCATGCATAGATATGACCATCAACCCAACACAACAGATGTCATACATTTGCAGAGGGAGCACAACACATGCATATATACTGCATAACATCTGTACAAAGCATAGATGACTTGTGACTGCAGCTATGAACAGTGGCCCATTATTGCCATGTCACTGTGATAAACTCAGACAGTGACTGCCATACCACTGTTTCATGTGACATATGTCCAATCAGGGATGCAATGGCAGTAACTCTCATCACTATCACCATGTACTGACTGCAGTCCTGACACTATACTTCTGCAGTTCACAGATGTGTGTTCTGTGAGTAACACAGGAAACAAATGGTTCCACACACAGACCAGTCCACAGATGACCTTACAGATGGGGTTTTCCTCACAAACAGAGCACTGTCTTGTCAGTTATTAAAATATGCAGACTAGACATTACCACACACAACCTGTTAAATTGGCAGTAGTCTCAATGAAGCATAGCTACACTTACATGCTGTAGTCATGTCTGGCACATCACCCTCCTGTCTTTAGGCTATTTTCCACTGTGTATGTTGTTTGAGGAATATCCAGATATCATCTGTGATGCTGTTTACCAAACACCAGATCCAGGTTCCACTCACAGCGACTGTCATGGGCAAACACAGACATGATGTTCCTAGATATTGTACTGTGTTTCCATGCAATTGGCTATGGGAATGTCACCACAGCTGTTCCACATGCAATCAGCTAGAGGAGGACTACAATAGGTGCAGAGGCCATCACCTGATCCTGACCATCACTTACAAAACACAAGCTGCTGCTGAGCAGGTGTACATCTCCACATCCACCAGAGACTGTGGAGGAGGGACAGACAGAGGCAAAGTACATCAGAGAAGGGCTGGGGGACTAAAGCCTAAGCAAAGTCTGTCACACACCTACCAGTACAGGGGTTCAAACCCCTGACTGACTAGCCATTACTATTACAAGTGCATGCAGTTACTCCATGTGCCATATAGCTGACATGCTGGTGTGCTGTAAGAACATATATGTGTGCTGGTGAGCAACATCTGCAACAGAGTTGCAATATAGTAGACATACATTAGGTGTAGCACACATGGCTGTCCACATGAACAAATGTCATTGTCAACACAACCACACTAAGGGACTCAGACACATTGGCACACTTTGGCAGGCTCACAAATACACTTCCTAACTACTTAGTTTGCCACAATGCAATAATGCACAGGTACTACATGCACCACAGGGGATATCCTGAGCTTCTATGGGGTAGGGGATGTGAACATGTCTGACATCAGTCACTATGCCAATGGGAGTTATACTGGGTGTGGCTGTGGTTGGGAACATCATACCCCACATGCAGACACAAAGTGCTAGTACTGACATGCATGTGTGCATTGCTTCATGGGTGTGTAGTGGTTGGCTGTGCAAGATGGCTGTACAAGGCTGGGTGAGGGGTAATCCTTGGCATCAGGCCACCTGACAATGATCTGCAGTGTGGTTCAGGGGTGTAGTGTCTGCAATGTCCCACACAGAAGGGTATTGTATGAACTGTCCTGTCATCCTGGTTACCATTGTGTGTGGCCATTGCTTTGCAATGCATGCCATGTCTGTGTTTGATAGTCCTTGACATGGACAATGCCTGGGATGTGCATATCCTACATTAATGTACAGTGACATGTTTAAGTGTACCTGGTTTGCCTGGCACATGCTGTGTACACTGACTGTTATCATCAGATGTGCCAATACTGGCCTGGTATGGCAGGACCTGCTAATAGACAGCAGGTTGACCCTGCACCTGCAATGATAGCATGATACAGGTATTTCCTGGTGTCAGTGGCATCTGTCCATACAGGGCATGTGTGAAAGGCATTGTATGTCCTTTGTGGATCACATTTGATGGCATCACATATGATGCAGGTGTCCAGTGGGGAACATAGTGAAGGTGCATTGTCCACAATTATGTGCCTATTGGACTGTTGGACATGGTTCCATGCCCTCTGTGGCCCACTGCAATCACACCATGTCTACTATCTATCAGCAATGTGCAGGGTACTAGCAACATAGACGGATATTCTAGGCAAGTGTGTTTTGTGTATGACACATGGGTTCAGACCGTATTCTGGGTAATAGTAGGGTTGCTTACTTTGTTCACCAGGCCTTTTGCCAGATGTAGGGGTATGGCTTGCCAACCCAGTCTCTTGACTGATTGAAATCTGTAAACCTCATGAGGTGGACATTGTGACATATAATATGGCCACCATATAGGAAAACTACAAAACCCACTCCTCGACATGTCCAGTAGTTAGACACTCACAGCCACCGCCACACAGGCTCTGACTGTCAAACACACACACCTGCCATGTCTTGGAATACAGTTCCTACCTAACTAGTTTATCACACTACAGCATTATGCAGTTATAGCATGCACTACGTAGATTACTGGGCTGTTGCATCCCCAACGGTGTATTTCACAAGGAATTACATCAACAGGTTTTCCAAAGTAGGGCATTTCAGTTTCCTGCAAGTTGGTAGCCCAAAATGCATTGCTCACAAGGTAGACAGTGAGACAAACACAACATGTTAACAACTGATATGTGGGGGTAAAGAACCCATGACCAAGATCTATATCACACTACTGCATGGAGATATTATAGGATGCACCACAAGGATTACTAAAGAAGTTGCTTCCCAGAGGTGTATTTTACAAGGTATGACATCAGCAGGAGTACCAAAGCAGGGCATTGTAAATTTCCTGCAAGTGAGTAGGGTATAATGCATTGCTCCCTACACAGACATTGAAACACACAGAAAAAATACATAATTGCCATGATTGTGGATGGATCCCTATCACAGTTCTAAATCACACTCCAGCGGTAAGCAGTTACAGGACACGCTGCAGAGATTACTGGGTTACAGCAGCCCCAAAGGTGTATTCCTAGGTGGATGACATCAGCAAGATTGCCAAAGGTGAGTATGTGAATTGTAAGGAGTGTGCGTACTCTAAAAGGATTGCTCCCTTCTCAGGCAAACAGACACACACACACACAGTTGGCATGTCTGGGATTGTAACACCTACCAAACTAGTTTATTACACTACAGCATTACTCAGTTACAGGACATGCTACAGAGATTACTGTGTTGCAGCATTCCCAGAGGTGTATTCCTAGGTGGGTGACATCAGCAGGATCTCCAAAGGTGAGTATGTGAATCGTAAGGAGTGTGCATACCCTAAAAGCATTGTTCATTTCTCAGGCAGACACACACAGTTAGCATGTCTGGGATTAGAACACCTACTAAAGTAGTTTATCACACTACAGCATTAAGCAGTTACAGGACATGCTACAGAGATTACTGTGATACAGCAGTCCCAGAGGTGTATTTCTAAGTGGATGACAACAGCAGGATTGCCAAAGAAGGGTATTTCAACTGTACTGCGAGTTGTACGTCTTGTACCTAGTGTGTACCTGCTGCTTACTGTCACAAAAACATATTTACACCCACTTAAAAGTGTCTTATTCAGTCCTAAATAACATTATAAACAAACCTTGTAGGTACTGAACCCTGCACCATGCACACTGAGGTCACTGGAATTACCACTAAGCCATCTGGATTGTATACATGTTTCATGTTTTTTATAATACACATCTTACTACAGGTATTCCACAGTACTGAAAACAAATGGGACAGTCACTTTGTGTACAAATGTACAGTACCCTTGAATGTATTGTACTCTGTGAAACAACATAGACAATTCTACATCTGTACAACTGTCATAACTAAATACATATATGCACCTATGGGATGTGTACACACACACACACACACACACACACACACACATATATATATATATATATATATATATATATATATATATACGCATATACACAGGCACAGCTAGGGCCATATATATATATATATATATATATATATATATATATATATATATATATATATATATATATATATATATATATACATGTCTGAACACCCTTTGTGACACAGAAGGGTTCCAAAGGAACTGACGTGTACACACAACACAGGCACTTGTTTTATAACATTTAAATCTGAATCAATTCACCAGAGAAGGGATGGTTGTTGTGTATCTGGAGTTTGAGTGGGGAATGATGGCTAAGGAATTATACCCCGGGGATTGTGGAGTTTGGGTGGGGGAATGATGGGTATGGACATACCCCCCGGTGACCACTTCTGTGTCACTGCTCGACAGTGGCACAGGAAAATAACATACCCAACTGTAGTCATTCTTGACTGTCTATTCTTTTCTATTCCTAACTATGTAATAATCTGTAGACTCCACTCACCACAGATGACTACCATGGTGTGCAGCATGTTAAAAGACATAACACATGTGCATGCTTGGTTACAGGGTAGTCTCACACACACACACACACACACACACACACACACACACACACACACACACACTTGCAAGTATTGTGCATGCACGTCTTGCCTATGTAAAGGTAACTAGTAGAGTGGTATGCAGTTGGGGTATGTGCCACAGAACCCATACAATTATACTTACTCTGATTCTGCTTCTGAGCTGGGTGACATCACAGGACTGATTACTTGCAGTGGGGTGGGGGGGGGTTTAGCAGATGATAAGGATAAAGGCCAGTGCAAAAGGTGGTTTCTCTTTGGAAAGCAGCAAAACCCACTGTCATAACAGGATGCAGACACAAATACACACCCACAATCACACTCAGCCATTTGCTGACACACATACTCAGGCATTTACTGACACACACACTTGCCAGTGGGGGTCTTAGAACTCCTGCCTATCTAAGATCACTATTACAGTGCTATGCAGTTACAAGACACACCACAGTGATTATACATTTCAAGGGAGTCAGAATGCCCTTCTAAGATTGAGGACAACAACAGGGATACTGACAGCTAAGATGTACATAGCTGTAAACCTGTGTGTCTAAAGTAGGAGTCCATTACAACCTGTATGCACAGACATGACACATCATCTGCAGGTAAGACATAGGTAGGCCTGAGAGGTATAGTTGTAGCACAACAAACCCAGAACTGGAGTACTGGAGTATGTCCATCTGTGGAATGGACAACTACTAGCACTATACAGAGTTACAGTGGTCATGCTCATACACATAGAATCACAGGACATGTTTGGATACATTGACTCCAATTGCACAAGGTGACAGTGGGCATGCTCATACACTTAGTAGCACAGGCCATTTGGGATGCACTATGACTACAACTACACAAGGTTATACATGGGCATGCTCATACACTTAGAAACAAAGGGCTTGTTTGGATGCACTGACTCAAATTACACAAGGTGGCAGTGGGTATGCTCATACACTCAGTAGCACAGGGCTGTTTGGGATGCACTCCAATTCTAACCACGGAAGGCCACATTGTGCATGCTCATACACTTACATGTACAGAACACATTGTAATGGACTCCTATTGTAAACACACAAGTTTACAGCTTTGTACATGTTAACTGTCAGTATATATGTACATCATACAGGTTTACTACCAGATACCTGTATGTGGCCCGTAAATGATATATCTGTGTCTGTGCTTTGTGATACACATGCATACATGTACATGACGTACTGACATATATATGTGAAGTATACAGAATCATGCATGTGTGGAAGTGACAGACAACAGGTTAACTGGGACACACAGGTGTATGCTAACTACAGCATGTGTCACACACATTGCTGCCCTGAAAGGCATACATTGATGACAGGTTGTGGACAGTGGCATTATACATGGAACAGTGGCATGTGCAAGCATAATATGTGAGCCCCATTGTCTAATGGTACTGAGGTGCAGGTGTCAAGATGACCTCTCCTGGCTGTGTTAGTAGTTGTCATTATTAGCAGGACCACTACACTAAGTATATCTGACATTGGTCATATACACAATGTCTGCTGTTGTGCATCACCATAGATGTAGCATACAATACCAAGCATATTACTGCCACTCACAGTGATGTAATGGAATGAATGGCAACTGCTTGACCAAAACAATGAGCCAATGTCCTGCTGTAATTATGAGGTTGTCCAGTGTCTGTCATTCTGGGATGTCATGATCGAAAGACAAGCCTTTGTCACAGAGCACATGCATCCATGATTCAAGGGAGTATGGATAATACCTAAGCCGCATTTACCCATATAGTGGCATTCCAAGGCAAAAGTTCTAAACACAGAAGTAACACCCTGACACCTACAAGACAATTGCATTGGATGCTCATGCTAACCAGTGCTAGATGGGTGGCTTTCGTAATCCATTTGCTCAATGTAGACCCTACAGTGGGGAATACTGACATCTTTGCAGTGAGGAACACCTGGCTGAAGGCTCTGTAGTGCACAATTGCACTACCACCATATAACTCAGATCCAGACATGTGGGCCATAACACTGGTATGGACCATTCCAGGTGGTGGTGTCCACATATTCATAAAGGCTACTCACAAGTAAAGACCACTACTCCAACATAAGTCATCACAGATGAGTCAGGTACAGGTGACAGTGGCAAAAGCTGCATTCTAGGGTGTATCCTCATACATCCACCACCTTATCATCAGACTAAAAACACACATCCATACATGTGGTATGACATAGTATGGTAGAACACCAAATAACCTTCGATTGGTGGACTGTACCTAGCCCTACATCAACTGTGCAAAGTACCCATGTATGACACAGTTGCATAATGTGTTATGCAATGCAATTATACCACTGTTTGTAACCAGGTTAGTTGTATACATACCAGGGTCCCTCGGATGTTGTCAGCATTATCACAGTTGACTGTTTCTGTACACCAGTAAACAACACCCACATGGTTGGATATGACCTAAATGTACCTGTCCTGGATATGTACATCCCACACTCATACATCATAAATGAAAATACCATAGCTGTTGTTGTCCTTTCTACATACAGGTGGCTACATTCATTACACACATACACATGGCAGATAGGTCCATGGCAGCTGAATGCTAACAGTACATAAGGTTTGATATCTGTGTTGACAGAGGTAATATTCCCTCTCTACTGGTCACCCATGACACCTATCATATCATACAACAACCCATGTGGCATGTATGGCATTAGACATGTCCACCTAATGCAATGCCTACAAACATACCCAAATAACAGGATCATAGGACCTACACACATGGCCGGTATTGACAAACTCAGGGAAATACAGCTATGCTCTGTATGTCCCTGAGTAGTTACAGGTGATATGTCCATGACATGTGCAGCCAAGTGTGCCCACAGCTCCTACATATATCACATGTCAACAATTGCAAGCCATGCATGCTGTGTGCTGTCTGGGCATTAACCTTATTACCACAATAGCCAGAACATGCTGAGGTGAGCTGTTTACAAGCCACAGACCTCACACATGCTTGAATGAGTGTAATGTCTAACTCAAACAGAGCACATTGCTGGCACTCTTCCAGTAATCATGTGGTGTGTGTGGCATTTATGAAGTGCTCACTGTTGACCATTACAGTGCCCTGGCTTCACCGTGGAACTGTCAAGTAACAGTTTGTGGGATCATGACATGGAATATTGCTGTGTGTGTCTCTTGCTGATATGTGCTGTTGGCATGAATGTACACTTGGCTACTCAGTGAAGGTGGTTGTGTGTCCTACCAGTACATGAATACAACATCCATTATGGTGTAATGCTCAGCTAGGTTTCACACATGGTGTGGGGAAGGTGTGGAATGTATCCTCTTGACCTTCTAGTCCACTTACTGATGAAGACTGCATATGTGTACATGTATTGATGTGTGTTTAGATTCCATGCGTGTGCAGTGTCTGATGTTTGAAGGTGACTGTTGTCTTAGTACATCATGCTGTTGCAATGCAGCCTCAGCATTGCCAACTGTATATGGTGATATGCTCAAAGTACAGTAAGCTGTACTTTAGGTATGGACAGATGTTTGGACATGACTATTAAGTGGTGGGGCAACTTTGCAGATGAATGATTACTGAGGACAGCTCACAGGTGTGTTACAACCATTCCTACAATAACCTGTATAACTGCTAAGCTATGGTTCTGTTAATTAAAGTGGAAGACACACAACATAGAATGCAGTAAGGGTGACACTGAAGGCAAATCTCTTGACACCTGTAACAGTAACACCTCCCCTGTGCATATATTGTGTATATATCAGCACAGTTGGCAAAGGAAAGAGTCAGTACACTTTGTAGCGCATGTGATAGTGCTGTAACTCTGTAATACCTATCATGAGATAGGCAGGTGTTTGAGTCACAATACTGGCACGTGTGTGTGTGTGTGTGTGTGTGTGTGTGTGTGTGTGTGTGTGTGTGTGTGTGTGTGTGTGTGTGTGCACGTATGTGTGTGTGTCCATATATGTCATGTATGGTGGGGAATACATCCCAAATGTTTTTCACTCTCCTGAATATTGTGGTAGACATCAGTACAGAGTGAGGTATAGAAATAAAGGCATAGGCAGGTGGTTAAATCTCACACATGTCAAGTGTCTGTATGTGTGTGACATAGGTGTATATCTTTCTGAATGCCACAGTGTGTGTGTGTGTGTGTGTGTGTGTGTGTGTGTGTGTGTGTGTGTGTGTGTGTGTGTGTGTGTGTGTCTGTGTGTATGTATGTATGGGTCCGGTCCCTGGAGTGAGGCTGTATTTTACCATAGCAAAATGTCAAGGCCTCCTCCCCCCATCCACTCAGTGCATTCTAGTTGATGTCATCAATCTTAGAAGGGCATTCTAACTGCCTGTAAACATGTACACCCTGGGGTGAGGCTTGTTGTTACATAGCCGACTGATGAAACCCCCTCCCCACATTCACTCACTACAATCTAGTATCCCTGTTGATGTCCTCAATCTTAAGCCATTCTGACTACCTGTACATGTGTAATCTCTGTGGCGCGTCTTGTAATTGTGTAGTACTATAATGATGATTTGCACATAGGCAAAGATTCTTATCCCAACACTGGCAACTGTGTGTGTGTGTGTGTGTGTGTGTGTGTGTGTGTGTGTGTGTGTGTGTGTGTGTGTGTGTGTGTGTGTGTGTCAGAGTGTGTGTTACTGTCTGTGAATCCCTGAGTGTGTGGGTGTGTTACTGTGTCTGTGAATCCCTGAGTGTGTGCGTGTGTTACTGTGTCTGTGAATCCCTGAGTGTATGGGTGTGTCTGTGTTTGCATCCTGTCATGAGAGCGGGTATTACTGCTTCCCAGTGAGAAGCTACCTTTTCCACTGGCCTTTACCCTTGTCATCTGCTATACCACTCTTTTACCTCCTCCCTGGGCGCCATAATCGACTCTCCAGCCGACACAAGCATCCTCCAAAAGGGCCTCATAGAAACAGACAACTGGTGCCAGAGCCATGGCCTCAAGCTAAATGCCAAAAAGTTTATAGTCATCCCCTTTGGCAAAAACAAAGTGCCCACAAATTACTACATAGGTGGTAATCCATTAAGTACAGAAGAAGTAATTAGGGACCTGGGGACCCAAGTTGATAGCAATCTCTCATTTGACAACCACGTGGCCAAAGTGGTTAGAAAAACATTTTATATAGCCCACCTAATCATGAAGGATTCACATCTAGATCAGGGAGGTCATCGCCTCTTTACTCATCCCTCATCAGGCCCATAATTGAGTACAATGCCCTTTTGGGATGTACCTTACCAGACACCTGCAGCAACTGGAAAGACCCCAAAAGTACCTCACCAAGAGGATCAAAGGCTCAAACAGATGCCATATGCTGCCCGGTTAAAGAAACTCCAGCTCTACTCAGTGGCATACCGCCTGTTCAGAGGCGATCTGTGCCTGATGTATAAAGCCATGTCCAACCCGGAATTAATGGACATGCTGCACCTCAGAAAATCCAAATCCCATTGAGCTACGCTCTCGAGAGACTTGAACCTCAGCACTGAAATAAATAGGACATGCTGGAGGGACAGATTCATAACCCAGAGGCTCACTTCACTCTGAAATAAAATCCCAGTCCAGGTTAGGCAGAGTCCCTCATTGACTCTCTTCAAGAGGAATCTTGATGAGTGGATGGGAGATCATAGGTTTACCCCGGGTATCACTTCTGTGTCACTGTTAGACAGAGGCACAGTATACTAACCTCGAAAAAGAGCATAGCAAAATAAATTTAAAATGGGTGGCGAAAGCCAAACACATTCTGGCTAGGCTTATAAATGCCCTAGGGCAGATAGCCTAGTATGAACCTATGAACCTATGAACCTATGAACCTGATAGTTCAACCAGTGTGTCTCTACTCTCAATATCCACTCTATGTAGGTGTGCACATAGCCATTTGGCCCAGCCCTGTAACAAGGGTCACTACACATTTGCATAACATGTACACATGCACAGCTGTTATTGCTTGCAAACAATATTAGAGAGGTGGATATTACATGTGTTATGTGCATGGATAGTTACCTAGCTCTTCCAATTATCATGTTGCTAAACTGTCAGATGAATACAAGTCACATGAATCCTGTTATTGAGTATTGTAATTGCCAATAGACATAACTAATGTTTGCATAACATAACATAAATGCTATGAAAAATGGAATACAGATCTGCCTAACATACTGTACATTACACAGTTATTGTCACAATTTCCCCCAATGCAAACCATATTTGCACAGTAAGCCCATCTTTGACATGTTCTTCTTACTTATACACCCATACATATGCCTACTGTTACAATATACCGACGTATACTATCCCCTGTTATACCACATACTTGTTGGACCAACCCTGACACTGACAGTGGCTGGAAGGGAACTGGTGAGTTCCAAGCCCATTTATATCATCCCTTGTGGTGTATGAGGAGTTTGCCTTGTGACCTACAGCAGTACACACACAGCATACTACAAGCATTACTACTGCTCAACAATACATCACTACAAGATAGCTATTTCCACTATATGCATTGATTACACTGTAATTCTTACAGAACAGGTACTACATACACAGACATACTAAATGTTATACATACCTTCTTAGTAATTGGAGGTGTTATTGACTGGTATATTACTCATTTTCGGTCTGTGTTTCAGTGTTTTGTACTGTCCTACAGGTAGATACAGATGGTTTGAATGTGTGACAAGGCATCCTTTTATAGTTAGAGATCAGTAACATGTGCTATCCTGATAACCAATTGGTGTTCCTAAGTAGTTAATTACATGCACATCAGCTGTGCAGCTACTGCCTTTGCCAATACCATGGCAACAGTGGAGTATAATTGAGTACTCTACTTGGGCATTGTCCCTTTGCCTTACTTGAGAGGAAGACAGCCTGGAAGTGTTGTTTGAAATCTGTTGCAACAGCTGTATGGAGACAAACACTAATATATTGTGTGTTATGCCTAGAGGATTTGGTCTAAATGTGAGTACTGCTGTTATATTTCTGAACATTGCTACTTGTGCAGGGTTTGTCTGTACCTAATACTTCTGCATATGTTTCAGTCTGGCCAGGTTGTTTGACCAGCTCAAGGCTGCATAGCTATGCATATAATGTTAGGGGGTTTACAGTGTGCTTACCAGGCATATTTAGTTTGGCATTACATTGTATCATACTGTGCTGATAATCAGTACTCGGTAACACTTCCTGGTGTACAAACCTTTCAACCCTCTAAAACAGGATTTGTTTATACAAACCCTGTTACATCAGCCTGACGAGCCTGGTCTGCAAAGCTATGGAGAGGATCATTATGGAACTCATAAACAAAGACATTGGGGACCTACAGACATTGGATCCTACCCAATTTGGCTTTGTCAAGGGCAGATCCTGCCTTCTGAACTTGGTCGACTTTTTTGAAACAGTCACTAAGGCCATTGATGAGGGTAAGGCAGTTCACACAGCCTACCTTGACCTTGCAAAAGCCTTTGACACAATACCCCACTCGGGCATCATAGACAAACTCACCAGCTTAAATGTAAACCCATATGTCACAAGATGGGTTGCAAACTGGCTCAAGGACAGAACCCACAGGGTCAGAGTTGCTGGAGCTATGTCAGACTCTAAGCCAGTCACAAGCGGTGTCCCACAGGGCTCAGTCCTGGGACCCCTCTTGTTCGGCATTTATTTTTCAGTACAGGCAAACATAGGAGGATTGTGGCTGACAAAGTTCGCAGATGACTGCAAACTGGGCGCCATAATTGATACTCCAGCGGACACAAACATCCTTCAGAGAGGCCTCATAGAAATGGATAATTGGTGCCAGAGCCATGGCCTTAAGCTAAAGCCAAAAAATGTATAGTCATACCCTTTGGGAAAAACAAGGTACCGACAAATTACCACATAGGCGGTAATCCATTAAGTACGGAAGAGGTAATCAGGGACCTAGGGACCCAGGTTGACAGTAACCTCTCATTTGACACTCACATTGCCAAAGTGGTTAGGAAGACCTTCTATATTGCCCACCTTATCATGAAGGGTTTCACATCTAGATCAAGAGAGGTCATTGTGCCCCTGTACTCTTCTCTTAGCAGGCCAATGATTGAGTACAATGCCCCATTTGGGATGTATCTCACCCGACACCTGCAGCAGTTGGAAAGACCCCAAAAGTTCCTCACCAAGAGGATAAAGGGTCTTAAACATATGTCATATGCTGCCCGACTGAAAAACTCCAGCTCTATTCAGTCGCATACCGCCTACTCAGAGGTGATCTGTGCCTGACGTACAAGGCCATGTCCAATCCTGAATTAATGGACATGCTCCACCTCAGAAAATCCAAATCCATCAGAGCCACGAGAACAAGTGACTTAAACCTCAACACAGAAATAAATAGAATGTGCTGGAGGGACAGATTCATAACCCAGAGGCTCCCTACACTCTGGAACAGAATCCCAGTCCATGTTAGGCAGAGCCCCTCACTGACTCTATTCAAGAGAAATCTCGACGAGTGGATGGGAGATCGTAGGTTTACCCCGGGGGTCATCTCTTTGCCACTACTAGACAGAGGCATAGTAAACTAAACCCTAAAAGGGCATAGTATTCTCATCCTAAGGGGTGGTGTAAGCCACATACACTCTGGCTAGGCTTATAAATGCCCTAGGGCAGATAGCCTAGTACGAACCTATGAACCTATGAACCTATGAACCTAAGAAGCTGCTCAATTGTATAACAGCAACTATTTCACATAGGGCCATGTTAGTGTGTCTGTGTCCAGGTATGTTAAGGTTTCAGCAGATGTCATACAGTGGGTGAATAATTGGTTATGGGATGACAGTATGTATTGTTGTAATTAGTTTGGGTGTGGGAAAGATGTTGGTGGATGTACATAGCAGATGCAGGTGTGTAGGAACCGCTTTTATACATCTTCTATATGTGTGTGGGGGTTCTTTCCCTATGTGAACACCTATCCCTTAGTGGACTAATACTATGGTAATTGCAGGCTGATTCATTAAGGCACTGTTAAATGCTTCCTGTATAGCATGCAGGTACTGTTAGTCCTTGAATCCTTTTGGCAATACATCGGAATGTAATAAAGTTTTGTTAAATGAAAGCTGTCTGTGTATTTCTGTCATGGATATTTGCAGTCATTGTAGATGTGTTGGTGACTGTGTGCATAGAACATATTTGTAATAGTGTATTGACATATACTCTTCATATGTTATGTTCATATTGTTTGGGGGGGGGGCAGAATGTGTGATTGCTATGGTCCATGTTATACTCAGATATGAACACTTCAGATGCTGTATACACACATATATGTATGTATGCATGTGTATATATATATATATATATATATATATATATATATATATATATATATAGACAGATAGATAGATATAGATATATAATATATATTATTGCATATGTTTATCTGTACCTCCATAGATGTGTAGATGTTTTTAACCTATCTATATGTCTACATATATATGTATATCTCTATATATCGACATGTATCTCTCTCTCTCTCTCTCTATATATATATATATATATATATATATATATATATATATATATATATATATATATATATATATGTATATAGCATACACCTTTCATTGGGTACATGGTGATTTGTCCTATTTCCACACAATCATCCTTTTTGTGTTTTAACCTGTCTGAGTACACAACTGGCATAGGTGCATCTCAGGTAGCTTAGTGGTAGGTTACTCTGAGGATGATGTACATGGTTGCAGGTTCTAATCCTGGAATGGGTTATTATTTTACCTGTCAGAGTAGGCACTGGTAGGGAAAGTGTGAATAACGCACATTTAAGCGGTTGTAAGCAGGTTTGCCCGTGGTCTGCACGATGTTAAGCAAAGGTTAAACCTGTGAAGCTCTTATCCATTTAACTGTGTTTAAGCGCCACTTACCGTCGCGCACACCTGCTTACAACTGCTTAAAAGTGCTTTAATCCACCTGCATCCAGCAGCCCTTATTCTGGCCCTCAAAATAAATTAACAGCCCTTGAACCCGGGACCATGAACACCACAGTCATTGACTTTACCACTAAGGCAGCTGAGATATGTACAAATGTTATGGTGTTTAGAATATACATATTACTACAGGCATCCCTCACTACTGAAAACAAATGTGACAGTTGGTGTACATATGTCTGATACATGTTAATGTTCATATGTTTGTGGAATTAGGTGTGGCAATGTGACATGACAGGGTGTATTATAGATGAAAATGGTTCCTGTTTTGTGTCCTTTTTATATTGTCCCCATACTCCATGTATACCCCTCCAGTTCACTTATTGAACATCCAACCCAGGCTCTCCTTGATGCATGATTTCATTACCCATCATTCCTCCCCCACCCCAATCTCCACATACACAACAACCATCTCTTCTATGGTGAATTAAGTTAATATTAATAGTTATAATACCAGAGCTGCATGTTTTTTGTGTACACTTCAATTCCTTTAGATTGCTTCTGTGTCACGAAGTGTGTTCATAGATGTTTATATATATGGCTATAGATGTAACTATATATATATATATATATATATATATATATATATATATATATATATATATATATATATATATATATATATATATATATATCTATGTGCAGACATCACTGACGTATATATATATATATATATATATATATATATATATATATATATATATATATATATATTTCGTATTAATTTGTAACAGTTATACATATGTAGACTTGTATATGTTGATTCACAAACTGCAGTACATTACAATGTACTGTACATTTGTACACAAAGTGGCTGTCCCATTTGTGGTCAGTACTGTGGAATGCCTATAGTATAAGGTGTAGTCTAAAGACCATGAAACATGTATACAGCTCAGATGGCTTATTGGTAAGTCCCATGACTGTAGTGTGCATGGTCCAGGGTTCAACACCTGCGATCCTTTAAAATGTTTTTTACTCCAGAATAAGGCTCATTTAAACAGTTGTAAGCATGTTTAAAGGTGTTTGTGTGACATTAAAGCAGCAGTTAAACACAGTTAAACAAACTTTAAAACGTATAACCTATGTTCCCAAACATGGCCACATCTGCTAACTACTCAGGATATATACATTTCAGTGAAGTAACATCTCACTATGTGCTTAGATAACATTACATTCTCTGACTTTACTCTCCAGCACACATGGGTTTATATGGGTATTTCAAATGTTTATTATACTGATGAATACTACCTATATATACAAGCTGTGGTTAAGGTATACTTTTTAGCATGATAAACATCCCTGACTTTATTGGGATTTGAACCTTGAATGCACAGATACTATGCAAATGCTGTAACCATTACATTATTGACATTAACGTTGCTTCTGCCTATTTCCTATTTAGATGATTTCTCTGTGTAAGCTAGGCTAAGCAAAGAGCGGAGGCACCCAAACCTACTGAGCTTCACTTACTCTTGAAATAAAAACATATAACAAATGAAATGAGAGACTATAATATTCCTAACTACTTTAGGCATAGCCCCTCACTGACACACTTCAAGGGAAACCTTGATGTGTGAATGGGTAACAGAATATACACCCCTGGGATCATGTGTCCCAGAACCATACAGCCAGGGGGTGGGGGAGCCCCTCCAGTTTTATAGCTGCAAGACTTGTTGGAGAAATTGAATGGTGTTGACTTTTTCATGTTAACATACCCTCTGTCCCTAAAGTGCCCCTATCATCCTCCACCATCCCAGTCTTCAACAGCTTCCTGCAACTCTGTCTGGAATCACTTCATTGGCTATGCTTGACAGAGGCTCAATTACTTTATCAATGGTGCAGAGAAAGCCAACACACTGTAGCTATGCTTCTAACTGCCCTTGGGCAGATAGCCTACTACCTATCTGTGAACCTCTAAAGTGCAGGCTAGCACAGCCATAATATGTGAATAAACATAGCTTTCACATCACAATATACAGTGAAAGATCACCATGTAGTCAGAAAACAGTTAAGTACAGCAAGAACATACAGAACACTGATACTTAATCACTCCAAAAGCCTATCTTGGAAGCTAGAAGACTTGTATAAGTTTAAGGCTTTCTATTGCTTACCAGGAGGTTACTACAGGAAAGATGAGAAACAAGCATAGATGGGAAACATGCATGCAACAATACCATACCGGCTAATCTGTCAGCCTTAGGCTTTGGAATACTGGCCAATGCTATTGGCGCCCCCATGGTGCCTTTTTCAGGACAGTCTCAAAGGTGAATCCCACCTCCATAAACAGCACAATAGCAGAATCAATGAGGGTTATGCTACACAACACCAGGGGTTGTGATCACAACATGCATGCACTCACAGCACTCCTCAGTATGGACAACGTCAACATCTGTGCAGTAACTGAGACCTGTTTTAAGGCTCCTGAGAGCACACCAGCACTACCAGACTACAACCCATACCACACATTTCGGCCACAGCACATGGACTGACACAGACATGGAGGGGGTGTATCCATATTCATCAGGGATACCTACACCTCCAGGTTAGTGGGGCAGCATGATACCTCTGAGATCATCCATGTGCAGCTAACATCAGCCACAACTGTAATGCAAACTGTAGCCTGCTACAGATCACCCTCCATAGACCCTGGACCACCACTCCACCTACCTAGAGACAGTGGAAAACATGACAGTCCTACCACACATCCTGGTATTGGTCGATGTCAACTACCCTACCATTAACTGGGAAACTTACTCAAGTAGTCACTTCCAGGACCAGCACTTCCTGGAATTTATCACCTCATATGCCCTGTATCAGATGATAACCTCCCTAATGAGAGGTGGAAACATACTAGAAGTGGTAATCACCAACATGGGTGACAGGTGCACCACAGCAGAGGTAAACTGGTCACTGGTTAGATCAGACCATGAACTATTCACAGTTTCCACATCCAACCATCTCCCTCACCTACGGAAACCACAGTGTACCTTTCCTACAGCTAAATTCATGCTACTAGAAACAGGAGTGGGGGGTTTTGCAGCCCCCACACTAAAGGAAACACTGCTCAAGATACAGACAGATTTACAAATGCACTCTATAAGCACCTACAAGGATGTATGGATCATGCCATCACTGGTAAACCAAGACTCACTCCTCCTAGACAAGGACACCAGTCTGGTGGACCCCTGCAATAAACAGGCTATACAATAGAAGTAGGACAGTGTTCCAGAAAAAAAGCAAATCCCAAGAAGGGCAGACATCCGTGACCAGTATTAGTAAGAAACGTAGGTCCCTCATGAAATCATCCAAGGCTAACATCAACAGGAAAATAGGCAAAGATTCGAAAGATAACCACAAAGCCTTCTTTGGCTATGTCAAGGATCTAAGTGGTAACACACAGATTTTCACTGTGCAGGTGAAATATACCACAAAATATACTGACCCTACTGATATCGCCAACATCCTTGCAGATACATTCAGTGCAAACCTCACCCCCTAAAGAGCCCACAACAATATCCGAAAAGTACAGTATCCCAGACATCAGAGACACACAGGTGGAAATGGCCCTCTCTGACAGCAAAACACAGCATCAATGGAGGCAGATGGTGTCCCAGACTGCATCTTGCAAATACTACAAGACAACTGGACCCCCCACCTAATTAAGCTTTTCAACCTCAGGCTCTCCACAGGCTTCATGCCCATACAATGGAGCGTGGCAACGGTTATTCCACTCCACCAAGGTTGAAACACAACTGACCATGGTAACTACCACCCCATAAGCCTGACTAGCCTGGTCTGCAATGCTATGAAGTGCATCCTCATGGCACTAATTAACAAAGACATTGGTAACCTCCAAAAACGTGACCCAACCCAGGTCAGCTTGGTTGAGTGCAGTTCATGAATACTGAACCAGTTTGACTTCTTACAGACAGTCACCAAGACATTAGATGAGGGGAGAGGTCGTTCACACATACTACCTGGACCTTACCAAGGCTTTTGACACCATTCCCCACTCAGGTATTATTGATAAACTCACCAGCCTGTACATATACCCATAAATCATAGGATGGGTTGCCAACGAGCATACACACAGAACCCACATGGTACGACTAGCAGTCTCCAGGTCCAGCTCTTAACCAGTCATGACTGATGTCCCACAGAACTCAGTCCTGGACCCCTACTGCTTGACATACACTTCTCAGAGGTACAGGCAAACACAGGTGGACTACAGCAGACCATGTTTGGCAATGACTGCAAACTGGGAGCCATAATTGACAGTCCAGCTGACTCAGACATCATTCAAGGGGCCTCACAGAGAACGACACAGGGTGTCAAAGTCATGGCCTCCACCTAAGTGCCACAAACTGCATGGTCATTCCATTGTGGAATATTAAGCTCCCACATATTACCACATAAGTGGCAGCCACTTTTATACAGAAGAGGTAATAGGGTATCCCTGGACTAAGGTAGATAGCGATCTCTCCTTTGACAATCATATCTCCAAAGTTGTTAGGACATCTTTCTATGTAGGCCATCTGATTACTAAAGGGTTCCCATCTAGACATACTGAGGTTATAGTGCCCCTTTACTCATCACTCATCAATCCCATCATAGAGGATAATAACCCATTTGGGATGTACCTCAGAAGACACTTCCAACAGCTGGAAGGTCCCATGAATGTACCTCGCCAAGAGAATTACTGGCCTCAAATATATGCCCTATGCAGCCAGACTGAATAAACTCCTGCTTTACTCAGTGGCATCTCGTTTACTCAGAGATGATCTCTGCTGGCCAACAAAGCCATGTCCAACTCAGGCTTAATGGATATGCTCCACCTATGGGAATCCATGTCACAGTGAGCCACACACTGTAGTGAGCTGAACCTTGCCACAACAGTAACTGGAAGATGCTGGAGGGACAGATTCCTGTCACAGAAACTCCCCATACTTTGGAACAACATCCCTAATTACATTATACAGAGCCCCCTCACTAACACTCTTCAAGAGAAACCATGAAGAGTGGATGGGGAACAGTTGATACACCCCAGGGATCCTGCCATTGGCTCTGCTCCACAGAGGGACAGTTAATGAATCAATGGGGTGGCAAAAGCTGAAACATTTTGGCTAGGCTTACAAATGCCCTCAGGCAGTTAGCCAAATACCTAAAGATGAACTTATGAACCTATGCATACAGTATCAGCACATGCTGATAGCTTAATTTACTGTTCAGATGTTGACTTACCTTGTGCCAATAACAGTTGTGTGTGCAATAGTTAAGGGCTGCCTATGTTGGATGCACACAGTAGACTGCCTATACATGACAGTTTACAGGTAGTCTTGTGTGTGTGCCATCCACTTTTACTGTGTGTGCAGGTGGAGAAAGGTGTCAGTCCATAGGTACCTACACTGTCAGTGTGTGTGGTATACGTTCCCTCCTTGCCAAGGCATGGGCATACTGGGAACGTCTCCATCTGCCTACTGGGGCTGGCTCAGGTTGTTCATGGTCTGAGTACCTCTGTGCCTGTGGGGCCCTTGGCAATGGTGGTGGGCTGTGAGTGCCTTCACCATTCTGTCCCTGCTGCAGCTGTTTCCGCAGGATCATATTGTGCAGCATGGCACATACTATGAAGATGTGGGAACACGTACTTGGAGAGTACTGCAAGGGTACTGCAAGGCTCCACCAGATATGTCCAAGCAACAGAACCATGATTTAAGCATCCCAAACGCATGCTCTATGATGATTCTGGTTTGTGCTTGTTCCTCATTATGGCATTCCTGCATGGGTGTGTGTGCATTTCTGATGGGAGTCATCATCCACGGTTCCATTGCATAGCCAGCATCCCCCACCAGGTGGTCATATGGGATGTCACTCCTGGCAAATACCTGATACAGCTGTGAGGCATGCCAGATGTGGGATTCGTGATAGCTTCCAGGGCTGCCAGCACACACATCTACGATAATGCCCTGGGCATTGCACATGACCTGGCAGTTGATGGAGGGGTATCCCTTGCAGTTTATGTAGCACCTACCCTGTTCACCGGATGGTGACTTGATGTGTATGTGCATGCAGTCTATTGCACCCAGTACCTCACGGTATTCTGCCACATGGTGGAAGAGACTCATATTGCTGGCCAACTCCTCCTGCGTTCGGGGGAAGTATATGTGCTCATTGGCATGTGGTAACATGGCATCCAGGAACTGGTGAAGTACCCTGGATGCATGCCCGTGAGATCCCCATGATATCCCCAGTTGGCCTTTGAAAGGTACCTGTAGCTAGTATTTTCAGGCTTACACATACCTTTGTATCCACTGGGATGGGTTCCCCTCTGTCTGTTCTGGCTCTGAGGCGTAGCCGGCACAGCTCCACAAGTTGCTGTGGGGTGTCCCTGTCCACCCTGTAATGCTCTACTATCTCCAGATCATGTAGCCCCTGGTAGGTTACCCTGGGTCTGAACACTCTTCTCCTCCTCTGGTGACTGAGGTGGTTGTGCGCATCATTCTCCACACCACCTTCAGTCTCCAACACATGCTGGTTGATCAAAGCTGTGGCAGCCCCTAACATGTACATACTAAAAGTTCCCCATCTGTATACACCAATGGTGTAGAGTGTATGGGAATACACAAGTGTGTGTGAGGTGCTTTCACACTTTATACTATTGTGCTATCCATAGCATCCATAGCACTTTATACTACTGTGCTATGGATGCGGCTGATGTCATTGGGTGTGTATGAGCAATTCCAGCTGCAGGGTATCTTAATTATGGGTTTTACAGTGAGCACTGCAAGTGTGGGGCCTTTACTGTGGAGTTATGCTTGCCTGCCTTGATTAATCTGTTGCCCTTTATTTCACTTTTAAACCTGGATCTGCTCCCATTATCAGGCAAGCATCCACCTGCCGTATTTCTTGTTTTGTACTTTCCCTACCCTGTCGTGTGTAGCAAAATGGGTCTTGTAGCTGATATACTGCAAATCTGCTTTGTTCTGCTGTGACACTTTAGTGTTTTCTTTGCAGTACAGCCCCTTCCCTTTCCTGTTCTGCAGGTAGCTGCTTGCAGCCTAGTTAGCTGTTGTCAATGGCCCACTGTAGGTTCCTAGGTGTAAATTAGTCATTTGTACTCCAATTTTCCTGCTGCAGCATCTCCTTATTTCTTTCCTATATCCTTCCTGTTTCAGCTCCAGTGTGCGCTGCGCAAACCCATTTACTGGGTTTAAGCGTGTTTTCATCTCCGTTCACATGCATAGTTACCTTGTGTACTCTCAGCTAAGCAAAGCTATAGCCAGTTCAACACACCCCTATCCAGCAGATTTGCTTAGCTACAGGCAAACTGGTTTAGCAATGCTCCAGTGTGCTTACAGCAAAGGTGACACACCCCTCTCTTGATGTCATCTTTATCTCAAGGCCACACCTCGGTGTTATAACGCTATACTGTAAGGTGCATCCTTACACCAGTGGGGAATCTGTGATTCACTATTACTCCTCTCATTTGCATGGCATTGCCTATTAATTCCTAGCTACCATGCATAACACTGTCACAGCCTCTTAGCAACCCTTGTGCCATGTTGTGGTGTAGCATGCCTGCTATTATCTATTTTGGGGAAATTATGATATGTGTTACATTGCAGTTTTATTCTATATTTTTCTATTATCCTTGCGATCCTGTTTGCGCACCACTGCCCTGAGCTTCCACATTGCAATAGTGTGAATATAAATATTAAATGTAAATTTTATATTTTGTAGATTTTTTTTTATGCCAATGGCTATATATTTAGCCATTGGCATATATTAACAATATAATACCTGTGTTTGGTCAGTTGTCATGGCTCCAATTTTATGTTTGCAAAACTGTAAACCGTTTTTTGCTTACACTACGCCTGCACCACTTCCTGGATTGCTACATACCTTCATTTGCATGCTACACTGCTGCACATGGGGTAATTAGCATACAGGGCCCGGGAGATGTGCGGGTGTAGCGTACGCAGGTAGTGCACATAGGAACAGCTCGTACCTGGATCGCTTGGTGGCCATTTTTGGTATTGGAACACTGATGCTACGCCTGCACCTGGCGCAAGCTTCATGAATCCCGGGGATAACTTTAAAAACTGAACTAAAGAAGCTGGATAGACAAATTAAACAAAGTGTGAGATAAGATCAAGAAGATTTTGAAGAAAATATATTATATATAAATATATTGAGCAAAATAGTAAACCATTTTATAGTTACATAAGATGTGGGATTACTAGAGACATACAAACTGATAAACTGTGCAGATTCTAAAATTTATTCTCAGGCACAACAGATTATAGATATATTTACAAAATCTTATGCAAAGCAGTTTGACTCCATAAAGAGGGTGATACACCATCCTAGTAACATCCAAGTAGAACATGAAACGATTATCCTGTTGATGTAAACATTAATTGGCTTGATCTCTCCCACCAGTCTCTTTCATCCAATATTAACCTGTTTAACTTTACTCAGCTGATTACCAACACAAGTAGACCCAATACAAATAAAAATAGCGGTTTCATCCTTGACTGGATTCTTGTCTCTGACCTGAATAAAATCTCATCAATCTCACCATTAGGCACACTACCTAACAGTATCAGTGCCAACTCCATCACTAAGTCAACACCAATATAAACAAACTAGAAATATCACCAATTTCAACCCAACAATCCTTAATGAAACTTTGAAAAACATCAACTGGAATGCATTCAAATTCCTTCCCCTTGATGAAGCAGTTGTCTCTTCAACTCAGCGTTTCTCAAGATCTTAAACAAACTAGTCCCACTCCAACAAAAAAGAGTAAAAACTAGCCATGCCATCTGGCTCAGAGCCATCAAGCAAGTCATGGCTGCTAGGGACAAATCATGGAAATTATGGCAAAAAAAACCTTCTGACCTCTTACAATTCAACCAACTTTGTAATCAGGTAAAGAGTCTAGTCATTAAAGAAAAAAAACACTACTTAAGTCTACAAAATAACCATAAACAAAACCCTCTATTAAACCATGGTTCAAATAACAACCCCTGTCCTAATCCAAACAAATCACCTATTACAATAGCCACCCTCTTCAATTCATATTTTATCAACACCATATCTGATCTCACTGCCATCTTTCCTCAGACTGCAATACTAACTCTGTGCCTCCAAAGCAAACTTCACAAAACACTATTTCTCCTTCTCTACCTAACTTTTTTTCTCCCCATACCTACTGCTACTATAACAAACCTGCTTCTCAAACTCAAACCTAGTACCAACACTCCTGATAACATACCCATAGAATACCTTCAAATGTCAGACAAAGCCATTGCGTATCCTATCAGCATACTTCTCAACAGATCTATCCAAGAGTCCTATGTACCTACCATTTGGAAAAAAGCATATATTCTTCCCCTACACAAAGGTGGCAACAGCACAGATATTTCCAGCTTTTGCCCCATTGCTATTCTCTCTCCTATCTCTAAGATCTTGGAAAAATGCATTGACATTCAACTTCTAAACTATCTACTTCATAATTAGATCCTGCCCCCTACTCAGCATGGGTTCAGGCCTAACCACAGTACTACTACAGCTCTTATATCCTTAATGAATACAGTTAACTGAGCTTGAGATGCAGAAAAACTTGTATCATCACTCTTTCTTACCTCTCTAAGTTCTTCAATACAATCTCCCACCCTCTACGTCTTACAAAACTTTCTAGTCTAGGTATCTCTTCCACAACCCTAAATTGGTTCTCTACTTATCTCACAAATAGACAACAATCTACAAAATGGCAGCACTCTTTCTGTCCATTCCTTGACACATCCACAGGTGTTCCGCAAGGCTCCATACTAGGGCCTCTTCTTTTCAGTATTTTTATCAATAACTTTCACTCCACTCTAAGTCAAGGTTCTGTTATAAAATATGCAGATGACTCAACCATCATCTGCTCTGCCAACTCCGCTACTGAACTTCAGCAAATCACCCAAAATGCCGTTACATCTACTGACACCTGGATGACCAACAACCATCTAGCCCTAAACTGTAATAAAACCAAACTCACATTATTTACCTCAAGGAAAACCATTCTCAAAACAGAACTATTATTGAAGATGTGTCCCACACAAAACCTAACTTTTGACCTACATATCCACAATGATCGACAAATAAACACTAACACTAAACCAAATAAAATGAAAAGGAGTCCAATCGTGCCGTAGGTTCAAGGATGAAACAGAGTTTATTTAAAACAAATAAAACACGTTTTCACTTCCGTTAAACGGGAGCTTCTTCAGCATAACAAGAGCGCAATCTCAGAATGTATTTTTAAACAGAGACTTAATGACATGTAAATTGATATCAAGCAATTCGCTTGAATTAAAGCTTTTTTAAATTGTGTTTTAACATACCACAGTAAAACTTTAAGAACAAGCAGGAGTGAACACAAATTAATGTGTGCACTCAAATATGTGCGGATAAACAATACAGCCATAATCAATTAAAAACAATACTGACACATGTGGAATTATGGAATTATAAGTGTCAGTATTGTTTTTAATTGATTATGGCTGTATTGTTTATCCGCACATATTTGAGTGCACACATTAATTTGTGTTCACTCCTGCTTGTTCTTAAAGTTTTACTGCGGTATGTTAAAACACATTCTGAGCTTGCGCTCTTGTTATGCTGAAGAAGCTCCCGTTTAACGGAAGCGAAAACGTGTTTTATTTGTTTTAAATAAACTCTGTTTCATCCTTGAACCTACGGCACGATTGGACTCCTTTTCATTTTACATATCCACAATAGTATAAAAAAAAACACACATCAAAAATGAGGTATTCTCTGTAGACATAAACACTTCATTAACTGCCCTACAAAACAAGCCCTAGCCTTAACCTTTCATCTACCTTCTCTCCTATATGGTGCTCATCTCCTTACCAACATCCAGTCCTCTCTGAAAACCAAGCTTGATACCTGCTAAAACAAAACTGCCAAGTTTGCAACTATTGCAAATTATTCCTCCCATCACTGTTCCTCTTTAAACTCACTGAATTGGTTTGAACTCCCACATTACCTCACATACTTACAATTACCTACAGCACACAGAATTATCTTCAAACTATCAGACTGCCCAGCCCTTTCTTCTATACTTATTAACTACTACCCAAACAGGCCCCTTAGATCCGAAAACCAGGCTTCTCCTGAAAGTAGAAAAAAAACCTCCCATCAGCCAGATGTTCTACTCTTTCTCTATTGCCAAACAGTGGAATGCCCTCCCATTACAATTGAGGACCACCAGTACTGCCTCTTCTTCCAAAAAGTCTCTACAACAACACCTTTCCACTGTTTGGCACTGCACATGTCCCTGCCCTGCATCTCCCAAAACTTGAGTTCCCTAGTTCCACCACTACTACCAGCTGTTTTGACTTACTGCTCTCTATTTAAACTCCACTGCCTATTAGCATGATTATTATAAAAATATCATCTAGATCTACTATGCTGAAATACCTGCATGACAACATTATTGACTTTATATGTTTACATGAATTCCTAAGCTGTATTTGTGACATGATATTATCAATATGTACTCCTATGCTTTATATTTATGCTGCATCACGAAAAACGCATATTTATAAGTTGTTAATATACTTACTAAATTTTCAGAAACTAATTGACATGTTTTCTTAGTATAATTAATTTTGAATTCTTGCATATGTATTCAACTGTATCTCTTATTCTGTACTGTAATCAATTTAGCTGTTAATTTTGAAGTTTTTTTTTTAACTTATGTTTAACCAACCGCGACTGTGTCTCTTCTATTGTATGTACTTGTTATGTGGAGCTTTTCTCCCTGGGTCTCCACTGAAAATAGGCTCATTTTGCCCCGGTAGACCATCCCGGTAAACAAATGCAAATAAATAAATAAATAACCTAAGATACTGAAATCAAATTAGATTATATTGAAAGAGAAGTGTGCAAACAGGACCGAAACAAAGCACGGGGGAGAGGGAATTAGTAATAAGGACCTGAGAACACTTTGGTTGAACTTATAGTACCCTTACATCTTTTATTCATTAGATTGTTTAAATACTAAGTGATTCCTCAAGATAGGAGATGTATAATTTTTAAATCGATCAGAGTCATACTGACCTATAGGTTTATTTTCATGTCTTGGAAAAATAATGAAGAAGGTTATTCTGGATAAATTATTGTCAGAATTCAAAAAGTTGAGACTGCAAAGCATCTGCATACATATGTGGACAATTATTATAATTAGGAAGGGCGAACACTCACTTAAGTGAATGCTGTTCCTACTTAAAAAAAAAAGCAAATGCTCATGTGAGTAAGCATTCTTCCTAATGGAGTTTCTGTTGGCAGTCTTTTAAATGAGATCACATTACATTCCCCTTACCCCCACTGTTGTGCAATCTTGGAGTTATTATATATAATTAGCAGGGGGTGGGGGAGCATGGGGGCTTGTCCCCTGCAGAAAAAAATAAATAAAATAGAAAGCAATAATTGCTCATTTTTTTGAGCATTTGATCTAAACAGCTTGCTGTTTAGAGGTTCGCTCATATGAGACACTCAGTGAAAATAGATTGATAACCAGCTGTAACGATGTTCTATAACAAGATAATAACAGCTATAAATGAAAACTGGTGTTGTGATGTAATTTATATAGATTTAACTTCAGCATTTGACAGGGTTATACATAAAACACTGATCAATAAATCAGAATAACTAGATATTGATTTACTCTTGATAAATGAATAGCTGCATGGCTTACAAATAGGACATGAAAAGTATTATACAGCAACTGTACAGCTGAAATTCTAGGTTACAGTCAAGGTGTTCCACAAGGCTCTGTCCTAGGCCCATAGTGTTTTTTGGCTGTATATTTCAGATCTATCTTGTTCATCTGAGGAGTTCTACAGTCTGTATGCGCATGACTTGAAAATGGGCAAACTGATCACATGTGTTACAGATAGGACATGCCTGCAAAAGAACTTGAATAAATTGACCATTTGAGCATAGGGGAATAATATGTTGATAAATACATCAAAATGAGCATACATGATTTGGGAGATAGAGACTGAAAAGTGAATATTTAATACAGCACACAGTGATTCAAACTGTAGATTCATTTAAGGGCCTGGGTATATAGGAAGATCCCCAGCTCTGAGTTGATTTGGTTGAATTATATCAACCAATTGGTTGATGACAGTTACAGAACTATAGGTTGTATAAAAAGATTTATAAAGTCTATGAAATCAGAAATTATAAAATCATTGTTGGTTAGTTACATTAGACCCAAACTTGTGTAGGGAATACTCTATAAGAAAACAAGCGTGAGCAAACTGGAAAGACTACAGCAGAAACATATCAAGGGTATCCATGAATATGAAAATTTAAATTATTACGAAAGACTAAAATATCTGAACTTATACAGTGTCTCATATAGTCATTTAAGAGACCTTACGCAGGTATATAGGGTATTTAGAAACAACTACTTCTGGGAATGTTTGGGGTTCTCCAAAATGATCAGGCAACCTATGTGGAGAATTCTATAGGAGTGAAAGATTAACTAATTAGTTCTCTGAGGGAGTATCAGATGCATGAAATGCACTACAGAATTATATTAAAGCAAACACTAGTTCTGATATTTTTAAGAACAACTTGGACACATTATTAGAATAACTGTTTCAGTATATTGGCAGGTCAGAAGGACATTATTGCCAGTGCCTGAAATATTGGTATGTATGTATGTATAGCTGCATGAGCACAAGCACTTATTTAATCATGCAGCATTAAAGGTTAATAAGTGGATATTACACTTTTGCTAAAAGAAATCTAATTTTTTTATCAGTCTGCTTATGAAAATTTGAAAGTCTGTTTCAAATTCAACTTTGCTATACACAGTGCATTCTGTTAACCTCCTTGTGTGAGTGCATTGTAAAAGCCTAACAGAGAGGTGAAAAAAAGGCAAACTGTGTAAGAAATACTATTTCTGAATGGAGACTTCAAGTCTATCTTCACTTCAGGTTGGAGTACATTTCATTACTGCAGGCTTCTTTTCTGGGGCTGTCAGGATGATGGACCACCATCTCCATCTGGAGTGCCTTTCAGTACCCCCTACTCTGCTTATGCTTTATAGCCTGCAGAGGATACCATTTCAGTGAAGAATCAGGTATAATAGCCACCTACAGGGCCTATTACCATTCTAGGGGATTGTGTAAGTCCAATTATTACTGATACATTGGCTAACAAGGCTCTATCTAAAGCTAAAAACACTGCCTCCATGGGACCAGATGGTATCCCAGGCTGTGTGATACGCGAGCGCCAAAAGGAATTAACCCCGCATCTTAATACCCTATTCAGTCTCAGCCTCTCCACAGGATATGTGCCCATAGAATGGTGCACAGCAATGGTGGTCCCGCTACACAAGGGTGGGGCCACAACTGACCCTGGGAACTACCGACCAATAAGACTGACCAGTCTGATCTGTAAGGCTATGGAGCGAATCATTATGGAACTCATAAATGGAGAGATTGGGAACCTCCAGTAGCTGGACCCCACAGAGTTCAGCTTCGTCAAGGGCAGATCATGCCTCTTGAACCTGGTGGATTTCTTTGAGACAGTTACTCAGGCTATAGATAAGGGAAAGGAGGTACACACGGCTTACCTTGACCTTGCTAAAGCATTTGACACCATTCCCCATTCAGGTATTATTGATAAGCTCACCAGCCTGGGCATAAACCCTTACATCACAAGATGGATCGCAAACTGGCTCTCAGACAGATCCCATAAAGTAAGAGTAGCGGGATCTATGTCCTAATCCAGACCAGTAACGAGTGGTGTGCCTCAGGGCTCTGTCCTGGGGCCCCTCCTATTTGGCATATACTTCTCAGAAGTACAGGCAAGCACGGAAGGGCTGTGGCTGACTAAGTTTGCGGACGACTGCAAACTGGGTGCTGTAATAGAGTCTCCGGCTGACATGGAGATCCTCCAGAAGGGTCTAAATGAGACTGATGCATGGTGTCAAAGCCATGGTCTCAAGCTAAATGCAAAAAAAATGCGTAGTAATCCCCTTTGGAAAAAACAGAGTACCCACAAACTACAACATAGGAGGTAATCCCCTGAAATCTGAAGAAGAAATAAGGGATCTAGGGACCCAAGTAGATAGTCAGCTTTCTTTGATAACCACATTGCCAAAGTGGTTAGAAAATCCTTCTATGTGACCCATCTGATCACGAAAGGGTTCACATCAAGATCTAAGGATGTAATGGTGCCCCTCTACTCTTCCCTCATCAGACCCATTATTGAGTACAATGCACCAATTGGAATGTACCTGGCTAGACATCTCCAACAGCTGGAGACACCACAAAGGTACCTAACCAAGAGGATTACTGGCCTCAAACAGTTGCCCTATGCAGCACGATTGAAAAAGCTAAGACTGTTCTCTGTTGCATACCGCTTTCTCAGAGGCAATCTCTGTCTAACGTACAGAGCCATGTCCAACCCAGAATTGTTGAACATGCTCCATCTTAGCAAAACCAAATCTACTCAAGCTACACAATCTAGGGATATAAACCTCAACACAATAATGAATAGAACATGCTGGAGGGATAGATTCCCTTCGCAGAGACTTCCCTTACTATGGAACAGGGTCCCGATCTACATAAGACAGAGCCCCTCACTATCACTCTTCAAGAAGAACCTTGATGAGTGGATGGGTAACAGAAAGTTCACACCGGGGATCACACCAACAGCACTACTAGATAGGGGCCAAGGGTACTAGCTGCTAGTAAAAGGGTCTAGGGAACTACTAAAGTTGCGGTGAATACCGCACAACGTGGCTGGTCTAATATATGCCTTCGGGCAGATAGCCCAGTACCAACCTATGAACCTATGAACCTATGAACCTATAATGTGCCACATCTTAAATGTCTAACATTGTATGACCTGGAACTGATACAATATAAAAAAGCTTCATATGACAGAATTTCAAGATGGAATTTCTAAACAGGTAATAGTTCATATTTCTGAGTAGTAAAAGCTCAGATGAAAAAATATTTAGTAAGTGTGCAAATCTTTGCTCTAGATGATAGTCACTGTTGAAGCGACACCCAACCCCAAGTGCAAAAATGAGAAAAAGGGGTTGTGGATGGAGGGATGGATGGATGGAGCTGCAAGGAGAAATGACAACTGAACAGTTGATTCTGCTACCTGTAGCCCATTCATTGTTTTCCGAATCATTATTCTGGCCCCTATGGCATCTGACCATTGAGCTACCCCCACTGCCCATTCATTTTCAGTCATCAGGACAAGAAAAAATTAAAGCACGACTGTCAAGCCATGAGGTGTCTCTGTTTTAATAATAACTTCAACCCTAGTGGTTGACATGGGCACCCACAGCATCACAGTGGTTTGCCATGCCTACTTCAAGTGTGTGTGTGTGTGTGTGTGTGTGTGTGTGTGTGTGTGTGTGTGTGTGTGTGTGTGTGTGTGTGTGTGTGTGTATGTGTGTGTGTGTGTGTTTGTGTGTGTGTGTATGTGCTGTGTATGCTCCATAACACCTACCATCATTGGCTTGGGATTGCCAAGTTTAAGTCCGCCACTCCTGCAGCCACTTGGTGCATACAAGCCTCCAGTTGCATAAGACCAGTTTGGCCAACCCAGGCCAGCAACATCCACTCCCCAGAATGAATAATGTGGAATAAGCTGTTTACCATTAACTCCCACCCCCGGCCAGCTGTTGCAGTGTCCAAGCTGCTATCTGATCATTTAATCTGGATCATAGTCAGGCTCTTTTCTCTCTACACCACAGTGTCAGACGTACTCATTCTACAGAATATGGAATTCAGAATTTACAATTTCAGGGGTGGGTTTGATATAATGGTTAAGGGCTTCACCTAGCAGACACAGGGTACAAGATTTGATTCTAACCTCAGGTTATTGACTAGGCTTAAAATGACCTTTCACGCCAGTTAGCCTAGTATTCACCTATGAACCTACGAATGATGCAGATATGTATATTGCACATTTTATCAGCTAGACAGATTCGTTGACCCAGAAAGATGCTATCAGATATTTCCAGAGTAATGTTTCACAGTAAAGATTTAGATTTTTCATCTTCCATCTTGTCAAAGTTCTAATTTTTGGCTTATGGAATATTTCTCAGTTAGATCTCTTACTGAAGAGTTAAAGCCTATTATTTTACAAAGACATGAGACCTTTTAAGTACTTAAATCAAAATAGATTAACATTTTTATTCAGTCTTCTTCATTTAATTGAGGTTTTATTAATGTCTGTCAATTAGATGTATTGGTTTCCTGATATTATTTTATTGCTCAGTTTTACATGTTCTGACATTTTTAAACAACACACAATGAGTAGCATTCTTCATAAAGAACATTGTAATATTGTTTAAAAAGGATTCTGTTATGGTGGCAAAGGATATGAGAGAAGAGACTAAACAAAACATAATATAAAAACTGAAGAAATGGAAGCTCTTTTTTATGGATATGAATAGCAAGATACAAGCAGTGAAAATGTTTTTAGTCCCTTTAGTTTTACACACAGGTCAATCATATTTTTTATCACCCAGAGAAGAAGTTGTGGATAGCAATTAATAAAGAGTTGAAGGATTCTGTCTGGAAGGGGAAGTCAATTGGGATAAGTATATCCTTCCAATAGAACAAGATGGCTTGGGATTACCTGATTTGAATGGATATTTTAGATCTACACAGTAAAGGCTCCTATAAAATAGCACAAGCAGAAAGCTATAATTCAAAGTGGAAAGGGATGATAATGAAACAGGGAAAAACTCAGAAATAAGGAGAGATTGGGATTTCAGATGCAGATCCTTAAGAATAACAATAGTCATATAGAATAGTATATTCATAAAGTAGAAGAAAGTAGTCTCAGAACTAAGCCAACATGAGAATGGAGAGTAGAGAAAAGGGGATAGGAATTTACTGGAGAAAACTGGCAAAGGAACCAAGGTATAAGAAGCAAATAGCTTCTAAGCTTCTGACCCCCCCCAAGCCTTTCTGTGTTGGAGGGAAGCCTTCTAGCTTATCAGTGGAAGTGGTAAGCACTAGGTAGCCTATCTACCACAAGAGGAGTGGTTTCTACCCAGAAATTGTAGTTTATTGGCCATTTGGGCACTTTTTCCATCTCTTTCAACTTTCTGGTTTAAAAGCTCGCACTTGCGCTTGTTTCCCACCTTTCCTGTAACTAGTCTAGTCCAGGTACAAATTTGCTGTATCCAGGACTGTGTGTAAGCTTCTGAGCTCCCAAGCCTTTCTGTGTTGGAGGGAAGCATTCTAGCTTATCAGATGGAGTGGTAATCACTAGGTAGCCTATCTACTACAAGATCCAGATACAGATTCTTAGTTTTAGCACTTGAATTTCCTTATTTGTGCTCAGCACTTGTTCAAAACTTGTTGATAGCACTAAATAAGCTACAAATTACTACAACACTCAACCTTCCTCTTCACCTAGAGGAAAACAGTTTTTGTAATTACTTTCCTCACTTGCTTAGAGAAAAACAGCTCTTATACTCACTTTCCTCACTTGTCTAGAGGAAAGTATTTTTTTTATTCAGGCATGTCTAATGGTCAGCTCCCAGTGTTCTCTCCTGTCTATCTGATGAATCTGGGCATCTTGAGGCAATGTAGCAATTGCCTCATGTACACATACAACCCTCTCCTCCTACCACCCAACACCACAACCTGTGAGAGATGCACTTATCTAGCCAAACTGGAGGTAAAGTTCTCTCCAACCAAGACTGCACTTGACAGTCAAGAGGAGAAGGTAAACACTTGCACCACACCACACTCATCACATAGTCCCACTAAACCTACACCACCAAAATCCACACGTAGAAACACAAAAACATTCACAGAGGGTCTCAGTAATAATCTGCTCAAGCAACAGAGAGAGCCAAAGCAGAAACACAAGCAACCTTCACCCCCAACACAACCCAAATGACACATAGCTCACAGACTTAGTGTGCCAATAAACCACAGCCCATAAGGCAAACCAATGTGCCCAACACACTAGTCATAGGTGACTCTATAGTCAGGCACACTGATGTCCCACTCACCAGGCTAAACAAGGAGAAGGTTACTGTCAGCTGCCTGATGGGTGCCAGGATCCACCACATAACCCACGCACTCAGGTCACTCCACAGCAAGTACAAATATGACTCTGTCATTGTCCATGTTGGTGTAAACGACCTGAGACGTACTTCCCTGGACTACATGAAAAGAGACATGGAAGAGCCCTCCGATCTTGTATCCCAGGCAGGTAGGACCCTAGCCCTGAGTAGCATCCTGCCATCACCCAGAATGATACCACAGTACAAGGACAAAATGATTGACTTCAACAATTGGCTAAGCTTCTGGTGTCATTCTAAGGAGATCCAGTATCTCTCTGCCTGGGATGACATGGTCGACAGTCCATGATGCTTTGCCAGAGTTGGCCTGCACCTGTCACCCCTGGGATTCCAGATACTGGCTAAGGCTCTTGCTGCTCCATAGTGCCTTTTTTAGGCAAGGTTCAAATGACAAATTCACCACAGTAACAGGAACAGGCAAGCAAAAACTGAGGGTAATGATACTCAATGCTAGAAGTCTAAATCTCAAAATCCATTCACTTGAGGCACTCCTTAAAATGGAGAACATCAATATCTGTGCAGTGACTGAGACCTGGTTCAAAGCTCTAGAGAGTACCCCTGCATTACCAGGCTATAACTCATACCACACTTTTCGGACATCTAACCTGGACCAGAACACCAAAGGCAGAGTTGTGTCCATATTCATTAAGGATATCTACACCTCCAGGCTAGTTGTGCAGCATAATGCATCCGAGGTTATGCAAGTGCAACAAACTCTGGGCAAAACTGCAATCCAAATTGTAGCTTGCTCTAGATCCCCCACCATGCCCCAGGATTTCCACTCCTCTTTTCTCGATATACTGGAAAATATTAGGGTTCAACCAAACACCCTAATAATGGGTGATTTCAACTACCTCACCATTAACTGGGAAAACTACTCATGTACCAACTCTTTCACTCAATGCTTTCTGGAATTCATAAATTCCAAAGCCCTGGATCAACTTATCCACATCCTCACCAGGGCAACAATATCCTAGACCTAGTCATTACCAACATGAGTGACCAGTGTTCCACACCTGAAATCAGCTCCTCATTGGTCAGATCTGACCATAAGTTAATCACCCTAGATATCTGCATTCCCCCCAACACCATTAAAGAAACCACGGTAAAAAATTTCTCTAACGCCAACTTCATGCTTCTTAAGACAGAAGTTGCAAACTTCATGACACCCATGCAGATGGACAATACAGTTACAACTGCTGAATCCTGCACAAATGCACTCTATAAGCACTTACATGAGTGCATGGATTATGATATCCCAAACAGAACCAAGGAGCTATCCTCCAAAAAAAGGAAGCCAATCTGGTAGTCCCCTCCCATAAACAAACTCTACAACAGAAGGAAGAAACTGTTGCAAAAGAGAGTAAAATCCCATGAGTGGAGGAGCTGCCTGGTCAGCCTCAGTAAGAAACTGAGATCCCTTATAAGATCCTCCAAAGCTAGCTATGAAAACAAAATCACCACTGATTCTAAGGACAACCACAAAGCATTCTATAGCTATGTCAAGAATCTCAATGACAACACCCAGATCTGCTCTGAGTTACACCACAATGGCACAAAAATTACAGAACCAACTGATATTGCCAACATCCTGGCAGATAGGTTCAGTGCTAACTTTATCCCCCCCCATCTCACCCCCTAAAGGGCCCATATCTATACAGGAAGAATGCAGAGTCCCTGTAATCACATCTATGCAGGTAAAAGCTGCACTCTCTAAAACCAAAAACACAGAATCCATGAGACCGGACAACATCCCAGGCTGCGTTTTACACGAACTTCAGAACGAATTGGCTCCCCACCTAAGCACCATGTTCAATCATAGTCTCACATCAGGCTCTGTGCCCACTGAATGGTGCATAGCAACAGGTATCCCACTTCGCAAAGGGGGAGCCACCACTGATCCTGGGAGCTATCGCCCTATTAGCCTGACAAGCCTGGTCTGTAAGGCCATTGAACGTATCATCATGGAACTCATAAACAAAGACATTGGTAACCTCCAAACTCTGAACCCAGTTCAGGTTTGTGAAAGGCAGATCATGCCTTCTGAACCTGATCGACTTCTTTGAGGCAGTCATCAAAGCTGTAGACGAGGGTAAGGTGGTTCACACAGCCTATCTTGACCTCGCCAAGGCTTTCGACACCATCCCCCATTCTGGAATTATAGCTAAACTCACTAAACTAGGTATAAATCCCTATGTCACAAGATGGGTTGCCAACTGGCTCACTGACAGAACCCACACTGTAAAAGTTGCAGACTCCAAATCTGACTTCAAACCAGTGGCAAGCGGAGTACCACAGGGTTCAGTCCTGGGACCTCTCCTGTTTGGTATTTACTTCTCTGAAGTACAGGCTAACACAGAAGGCCTCTGACTAATGAAGTTCGCAGATGACTGCAAACTAGGAGCCATAATTGAGTCCCCAAATGATGTGGACATCCTACAGAAGGGCCTCACTGAGACAGATGCCTGGTGTCAGAGGCATGGCCTCAAGCGCAATGCCAAAAAGTGCATTGTCGTCCCCTTTGGTAAAAACTCTGTACCCATGAACTACCACATAAACGGCAGTCTACTTAATGCTGAATGTGTGATAAGAGACCTTGGGACCCAGGTGGACAGTAATCCCTCCTTTGATAATCACATCACCACAGTAGTCAGGAAATCCTTCTATGTGGCACACCTCATCACAAAAGGGTTCTCATCCAGGAAAAAAGAGGTCATTGTTCCCCTCTACTTGGCACTCATTAGACCCATTATAGAGTACAATGTCCCTTGTGGAATGTACCTCACAAGCCATCTGCAGCAGCTGGAAAGGCCACAGAAGTACCTCACAAAGAGGATTACTGGCCTCAAACAGATGCCCTACACTGACCGTCTCAAAAAACTCCAGCTTTACTCTGTAGCATATCGCCTACTCCGAGGTGATCTCTGCCTAACATATAAAGCTATGTTAAACCCAGAGCTATTGGACATGCTACACCTTAAGAAATCCCAGTCCCTCCAAGCTACATGCTCTAGGGACCTAAACCTTGTCACCATAATAAACAGGACATGCAGGAGGGATAGATTCCTATCCCAGAGACTTCGTATACTCTGGAACACGCTACCCATCTATGTCAAGCAAAGTTTCTCATTAGCACTCTTCAAGAAAAATCTTGATGAGTGGATGGGAAATAGGAAATGCACCCCAGGGATCACTTCTGTGGCTCTGCTCAACAGGGTCACAGGAAATTAACTTTCTTGGGTGGCGTAAGCCAGGGAACCTTGTTGGCTAGGCTTACTTAGGCCCTTGGGCCGATAGCCTAGTACCTACCTATGAACCTATGAAACTATATTTAGAGAGGGAAAGGTAATAGAATGGAAAGAGGTCAAGAATATATTTGGACTGCAAGCTAGAGACTGTTTCCTCTATCAAGGATTGATATCAGATTATAGGCAAAAAGAAAGGGATAGGGGAACCCTAAGTGAAAGACCAGCACTATCAGAGTGAGTTTTTAGCTGAATCTAAAACAGAAGCTGCTGTTAAAATAGGATAATTAGAAGGGCATATAAAATATTACATGATAACTATAGGAATTAATCACAGGAGTTTAGAAAAGATCAGGAAGAAAGAATGGATAAGCAATTCACAAATAAATGACAGTAGAATATATGTATGACTTCTAAATATGCAACAAAGTGTAGAAGATTTAGGATTTTTGGTTGGAAGTATTTTCAGAGATATATTTATACCCCAAGCAGACTCCAAAGAATTTTTCCTCAGGTAAATGGCAAATGTTGTAGGTGTGATGGGGAAGAAAGAGGGAACTGGGACCATATGTTTTGGAAGTGTAATGAGTTGGCACACTTTAAAACATCCCTTATGAAGTACTCTGCCAGAATATTGAGTGAGCAAAAGGGTGCAACTAAGGAAGTTATTTTTTGAACTGGGATACAGGATCTGAATTGCCTAAACATAATAAGGCCTTTTTAAGTTTAATTTTGGTGGAATGAGTGCTAATATGGGTCCTGCAGGAGGGCAAGTCCAAGAGTTTGATGCTGTGGTCTACAGCACATTGGTCTTTTGATATTATAGTCACAGGTTTATGATTCTCAAGACTGTGGGCTTCAATACTGTGGCAGTAAAACACACACACACACACACACACACACACACACACACACACACACACACACACACACACACACACACACACACACACACATACACACACCTCTCAACTGTCACTGATTTTGCTTCGTATTTTTCCCCCTCCCTCATAAATTTTTGATTTTCTGGCAAATCTCTGAGGATTATAATCAGTCAGTAATGCCATAGATTAGAATTTCCTTTTCTTTATTGTTCAAAAAATGCATATTGATGACCTGTTATTCTAAGTGAATTAGAGTAATATTTAAAAATTGCCCTTGAATTTTGGTCCTTGTCCCCCATTATTTTTGGCTTTGTATATCATTTTTCAGCAAAGAAGTTGAGAGGCATGGTCATTGTAAGTGCTACTGATGTTATTTCTGTTTAGTTTCATTTTGTTGTTCCCCCCATGCTCACTAAGTGCAACTTTTTAAGAGCTTTGTTGAGTGGCAGGAGGAGAATGATAGGTCCTTGTAACTGCTGCAGTTGCTTTAATTGTATTATTATTTTTTTAATTATTTTTATTATTTTTCATGCTTGCTAACTGCATCATTTTAGCCACAGTAGATGACTGCTGTTTCTGTTCATTTCATCCATGCCTCACTGTGCTTTGGTATGCTGCTGTAAAGCAGTGGACTTGTTTATTAGCAGGCTTTGCCTGTAAATTAACTGCATGTTGCAAAATGCTACTCCTCTATTATAGTATCATTTATGGTTAAGGCTATTTTTAAACAAGGTTATTTTATGTTCGGTTATGTTTAATCTGGTTAATCCAGTTACAAAGAAGCTACTAGTTGTCCTTGGTTTGTATGCTATTTCATTTTATGTAAATTTGTTTACCATGGCAGAGCACTGATCCAGATAGAACATTATCAGGCTCAGTCCAGACTAACTTAGTATGTCCAGAAAAGTAAGTAGTGCAGTTTCTCTGCTATTTCCTGCATGAAAGCCATGTTGAGTTGAAGAAAGTAAATTATTTTTCATCACATGGCCAAACATTATTCCTGTGTATATTTTTCAAGAACTTTAGAGAAAGATGATAAGATGGCAGTCGGTCTATAGTTTGATAATTCTGTTGAGAAGTCACTTTATGTGGAGGGATTATGAATAATTTAGTCCATAATATAAGCACATAGCTTTCTTCTACAGCTCTATTTATGAATATTGTTATGGGTATGCAGTTGTGCTTGCTGTTCTGTGTAGATATTCCCCTGGTAGATTGTCTGGTACTGAGGTGTTAGGCTTTATTTCTTGTAAAAATATTGTATTTTGGTCTATTGAGAAATAAACCAGGTTAGCAGAGTTATATGTAACTTGAGTTGTATCGTCCGGGGGTATAGTATTGTATTTTTTATCATGGTTGCTTTCTGTATGAAACTGGAATTCATTTTGCATGCAATATTGTAGATCAATTTTCAACAAATTATTTATGCAATTCCAGAACTGTTTGAGATTTGTTTTGTAAGAAGACTGTAAGGGGAAAAAAGTATTTTTCTTATCTTTTGTGTGATATTTTTACTAGATTTCCTAGACTTTTGTATTGCTATAGTATTAATACTGAATGTCATTATCTCTTATTGCCATCATCTGCTGTGTGTATCTGTGTGTGTGCTTGATGTTAAACAAGCTGCAGATGTGCATTTGATTTTTTTAAGGATTGAATGAATTAAGTAGTGGTGGTGATGCCATTAGGGCACTTAAGCATATGATATCCCCAATGTCTAGTGGTTCCCCCGACCCCTCCATTCCCCATACCCTTGCCATAGCAGGCAGTTGACCAAGGTCTTTTGGCCATGTTAAATTCAATAGCATGATGTGGAGGGGACAGACAGCTGTGGTGATCCACATGGCTGAGAGATTTCCTGAATTGCTCAGCATCTAGATGTCTTTATGGAGGTGGTTCTGGCAGGAGACAGCACATAGCTAATTAGCATATGCCTCTTCCTGTTGTGCTTCATTAGTATTCAGCATAGCTGCAGGGCCAGCCCTATGCATTCCTAGCATGTCTTTTTGCTAGGGCACCATACAGGACCATGCCAGGGCAGTTACTGAATAGGACAAATATTCCGCAACATGTACACAGAAGTATACATGTCACTGTATCAGAATAAATACTGGCCTTCTTCAATAGGCAGTTATTTTGCTGGTGTCCGCTTGCAGTATTTAGTAATGAGTTCAATAGATATCATAACAGTACGGTTTTAGGTTTTATACTTTTCTATATGTGGCCAGATTGCATAGGTAAGATTTGTGATCACTTGATCTCCTAAGTCTGTTTGTTAATATACAGTCAAGTGTACTTTTTCCAGTTGATTTGTCAACTTGATTGTAGAATTAGTTAAGACTAAATAAATTCATGGTTGATTATCGTTAGGATTTATTTAACAAATCTATGTTAATATTCCCTAATAAGATTACAGCGTGTTTTATGATGGTAGTTAAGCTGTATATTGTGTCTTTTTCTAGTGTGTTGACCTTGTTTTATATTGTTTCCAAGGTAAATATATATATGTAAATATATATATATATATATATATACATATATATATATATATATATAACACACACACACACACACACACACACACACACACACACACAGATTGCTAGTACATGAAGTACTTAATTATGATGAAGCTGGTGACAGTAATGAATATTTCTGAAGCATTACATATTAGGACTGGGACATGGAAGCTGGTTTCAGTAATATCTTGTATATCAGCTCTTTTATTTTCAGTACAATTGAACGGGTAGGATTTTTTGCATGATAACATTCCTTTATGGGTGATATGGTTGAAGAGAAGAGGACATGAAAATTGTTTAATGAGAACCGGCAGAAGTAGTGGGTAATAAGAGAAGTACCTGTTAGTATTTGTGGTTGTCAGGCTATAGGGAATAATTTTATTTTAGAGGTTTTTTATTTACACTGTTTGGATGATGATGATACTTTGATGTATATGGCTTTGTGGTTTAAGTATTGTTTGTCTCCAAGGTGTTTTATTTTGAAAACATACTAAAACTCTTTAAGTTTTGTCCATATTAGAAAGGTCAACAAAGAAGGTGGCAGAAGTTTTGTGCAGTTTAAATGTACAACCACCAATGGTGGCTTGGGATGGGGACGATAGTGTAGTGGGCAACCAATCAGAAGTGAGTGGTTGCTGATTAGTGTGCGCATGCACAGAGCAGCTGCCTATATACAGTGTCTGAGACTGAGTGCAGACAGCAAATAAGAAAAACAGGTTTTGCTGCAAAATTAGAAATAATTAATGCTTGCAAATCAAAATATATGTGTACATAATATCTATATCAGAGTCCCAGTATTATGGTGATAGTGTGTGTGTCAGACTTCAGACAACACAAGGATTATGTTCACTAACTAAAGTCTAGAAAACTGTATCCCAGAATGGCACAGAGTGTCCAGTACATGCAAGTTACATAAGATATCTGTGCTCCCATGCCATGTATATCAGCAGAACAATGGCTGCAATAACTTGTAATTGTGAGTGCCACAGGTATGAGCAATAGCTGGGAAGAGGGGAAGAGAATAAATTAAGTCATAAATAACCACAGTGACAATGCATAGTCTGGTGAAGCCTTCACGCTCCAATAGTCTAGTGAAAATCACTGTACATTAAAGGATCAGGCACAGAGATGTAAACTCTTGAAAGATTTACCCTTGCATATATAGCAGGGAGGTGCAGCTGATAGGTAAAAGGGATATGCAGGCAGTAAGTACTCTATGTTAATAGGAAATCTCACAGGTACAAGAGCTCATAAAGACAAAGTACTGTAGTGCTATCGTTGTAAGGTAAAGTAAGATAAATAATGTAAAGTGAAGCTCCAACTAAAAAAGCCCCAAAACATAGTTATTACTGGGGAATAACCCTTTGGATGCAGATGTTGCATACCAAAATGCATGCATATTTGACTTAGTCAGACATAAGCTTCTCTTAGATGGGGCAAGTCCACCTGCACCCCCCTGAGTGGAGGAAGGCACCCTCACACCTCCTTATATATTCTTATTCTTCAGTCACTTCAGTTTGGAGAAACACAGTAATCATTCCAAACCCAGTAAAATAATGACCGCTCTGTACCACTCACTGACCTTGAGATGCACTTACTAACACCGCTTCATGCATTTAAACATTCCTGCAATAAGCAGAGAATAACATTGCTTCATGCCTGAAAGCATTCCTGAAATAGGCAGTGAGCAACCAGTTTCCAATACAGCTTGAGCAACTCAAAAAATGAGCAAATAGAACTCAAGCAAGTCACTGTAACGTTAAATGGGTGAATGTTTTAAATAAGTCATAATAAAGTCCCTTTTGTGGACTGGGGAATAATATGACCCCTGCTTTTATGTATGCATTTATTTAATAATTATGTGGCTATGCAAATCCTGTGAACCTTTTCAGATATAAATTTTAAGAAATGAGGAAGCTACTGGTAGGAAACAATGGTAATCAATATGACATAACACATAACAACATGTAAGAGGCATAGTCCATTATGTCAAAAAAGTATCTTACTGAGATGCAGATGTCCAGTTCCTGCCATCTAGTGCCCTGATGATTATTGGCCACAAGGGAAAACTGCTGAATGCAATCACAGATGGAGGAGAACTATCCCATATATATATATATATATATATATATATATATATATATATATATATATATAGAGTTAAAACTGTTCCCCTTTCCTTGTGACCATGTGATCTTGTAGTTGGTAAACATAAGTGATAAGGGTCATGTGTCCTCCATATGCATTCCTGCAAAAATTTCTTGCTGCAGCTTTCTTTCTTTCAACTTTAGTTTGTTTCTCACTCAACAATCAAGATTTCAAGTAATTTGTTTGTTTGTTTGTTTGTTTGTTTGTTTGTTTGTTTGTTTGTTTGTTTGTTTGTTTGATGTTTGCTTACTGGGAAAGTCCAACTGGGCTAGATAGTGCACATTTTCAACAGAGAACTGGAGAGAAAAGCTCCACAATCACAATCTTTCCAAAATCAAGTACAGACATTTTAAATCACAAAGTAACATGCTATACTACAGAACATCTAATAGAAATATTTTAAATCACAAAGTATCGTGTTACACTACAAAACATCAAGCAGAGATATTTTAAATCAAAGTATCATTTTACACTACAAATCATAAGAGTGAAAAAAATGTAATGAGAATAAAACATCAAACATATGTTTCATAGTAAAGTTCAATGAAAACAACATGATTTGGAGAAAAATATGTGAGGAAAAACTCGTTAGTCATATTATTTCTTACATAGAGTAGTATGTGATCAATGAGATCTGAGACAATTATAATAAGATATTTTAAAGAGATATAAGAGATTGTATGATTAGAGGCAGTGAGGAGAAACTGAGAGATGTGTTAGTATGAGAGATGGTGTTCATATTATGGTTATAGAATGAAGGATGGAGAGAAGGAGATTATAAGAAGAGTGCAGAGTAGGGTGTCTTCAGGTAGCTTAGGTGAGTAGGGAGGAAAGAGAAAGAGTCAGAAGAAAGGTCTGAAGTGATGAAGAAGATAAGGTAAGGTAGTGGGAAAAACAAACAAACAAAAAAGCAAGTTAAAAAAGGAGTGAAGTAGGAGTCTGGAGAGGGTTGTGAAGTGTGATTTAGGTTGAAGGGAGTGAGAGAAGTATAGTGAGTAAGTTCAGCCAGGATTGGCACAGGTGCAGGTCCAAGATTTTGTAAAGTATTCTTTTAGGGAGCATTTAAAGGTGGCAAGATGAGAAATAGTTCTGGTGGTTACAGGTAAGGAGTTCCATTTTTTCTTACCAAGTATGAGTATAGGCTTTGTCCAGGGAATTTATTTAGTTTATTTAAGGTAAGACGTTCTTTGTCTTCTGATCAGAGTGGAGAATATATGTTCATTAAAGGTGTAAGAAATGAGCAGGCTAATGGTTTGTGAATGATTTTATGTATTGTTTTAAGTGTTGTAAGTTGAAAGTAGCAGAGGTAGAGGGGGAGTTCCAGTCAGCTAAGGGCATGCAGAGCTTTACAGTGATGGGTAATGGAGGATGAATTAGTAGCAAACTTGGAAATTTAGTTCACTAAATATTACACATGTCAACTACTGAAAATTGAGAAAGAGCTCAACAATGTGGCTGTCAAAGCTATGCACCAGACTGCGTGCAGGATAGCAATACCAACATGACTGTCTACAGCAGGGGTGTCATAGGATTTAAAGTTTAGAAGTATTGGAAAATATCACTATCAGTTTATTTTCATCAGGAATTTTATATCCAAACAATCTGCAACCAAAACCCAAATACAATCATATGTTTCAATGAAGATGGACACAGCCCCCAGAGTGCTTTAAATGTATGTATTGTGATTGTAATTTTTTTATATATTTAATTTCAGTAAAAGAAAGTCAGATATGTAATGTTTAGTGTGTTCTGTTTCCTTATACTGTCCTTGGAACCAAAAATGTAATACAACAGAGAAAGATCACTCATTCTATCCTTTATCCTGGTAAAATAATCTTTTTTTTAGTCTGTAACAGTGGAATATCTAACAGTGTCTATTGATTCACTCATCCAATAAGATGTACCTCAAATCTGTCATCCCAGAAAAGTCTGTTTGTAACTCTTCTTACTCAGCTTATGTTTGTGTTTGATTTTTTTTTTTTTTTTTGGATTAACTTCTACTTTTGTGCACTGCTTTATAAGTCGTCACAAAAAAAATGTTCAGTGGTACTTTCCTTGTGATTCTGTTGTATTTTTATGAGTTGAGTAACCTCAGAGCTACTCCTGAAAAAGGTGAACCTTTTTCCCCATGGTCCTTGTGAACATTCACTTACTACATATATAAGATTAATGATTTTACTTTTCTTTACCAATCCTATCTGTGTGAGTTTTGTAATTTCTTCTCCAGTTTCCATTTGTGTGCAGTACATTATAAGATGTCACATCATTTTCTTTAGCACTGTCTCCCCTGTGGTCTCCTTGTGATTTTGTTTAGGGGTTGAGTAATCTCATTCCAACTCCTCAAAAGCAGGGATCTTTATTCCAGTGGCCCATTTAGCTACCAAGTTTGCACACTACATTTATACAGTTAATACCTTTTACCTGGCCTTAATTGTTCAAAGTAAACATAATGTCAAACAGATACTGTAGTTGAATAAATATGGCAGTATTGTTTAAAAAGCAGACAAATAAAAAGAAACAGCTGAAACAAGAGGGGGACTTGTCCATTAGTCAAATCCACTTCAAGCAAAAGTGAATTTGACCAAAATAGTTATGTAGAAACCATTTTTGGTGACAGTGGAATTTTCACATTTTCTCCACTGTCGTGAGGCCTTGGAGTAAGTACATATAAGTTCAAAGATGTGGGGGTGTTCCCACTTGTTCCTCTGCAAAAAAAATATCTTCAAGTTTTGCCAAAAGTGGTTTCAGCATAATTATTTCAATCAAATTCACTTTTAATTAAAGTGGATCATTTTGACCAACGTGAATCCTAATGAGACTGGCATTCATAGAGATTCTTCAGATCTGGTGGTCTTACTGCTGCCCCTCTCCCCAGTGGAAATGGAAAAATGTTACAGGGTAGTGAGATATGAAAAGGAGAATTCAGAGAAGTAAGTATGTAGCCTGTTCAGCTGCAGTAGAAGTAGAACAAATCTAGTCATACATTTTACATTATTTACATACAGAGTATGATGCATTTTAGTGAGGAGCTTCCAGTCCTAGTATAAGATTAACTTAACTTATGATCAATGGATGCACATTACTGCTATCCTTTGTACCTTTAAGCAGTCTGTTACTGTATCAAATTATTATGATTACCAAGTATGATTGTTGCAATGATTCTCTGTTGTTTTATTACAGCGTGAAAGATTTCTATAAGAAGCAGAAAGATCTAATGGTAACTGCAGCAAATAAATGGCTAAAAGGCAAGTGTTTTTTTTTTTTTGTTATATTTATGACGAATGAGGCAAGATTTGTATAATTAATTGCTCCACTTTAGAATGCAACAATTCCAGAACATTCTTTTTCCGACTATTATGTAACTCCGCTGTGCACTGGTATTGAACATTCATGCTAGCTATTGATGAACATGTCATAGGACTTTAAACAGTGCATCCTACAAAAATAGCAGAAAAAGGCCATTCAGTATTACAATAACATCAGTAGAATAAGTACAGATATTAATTCCAGAAAATGGATGGAGAATATAAGCCCCCCCTGCACCCCCCACACCCATGCTACTTAAATATTCTAATTCCAAGATCTTACTACAGTGGGGAAAAGGGAATATCCCCTTATCCTCACTGTACCACAATATATAACAACAAGCTCACTGGCTGTTCGGAGATCTTTTTTTTTTGCCATTTTTGGATGAATGCACTTTTGCAAAAAATGGAGTCGCGAAGCTGATTTTCAGAAAAACGTAAATTTGGTGGGTCAAAGTAGACCCATATATATATATATATATATATATATATATATATATATATATATATATATATATATATACATATATATATATATATATATATATATATATATATATATATGTATATATATATATATATATATGTATATATAGATGCACACACACACTATATATATATATATATATATATATATATATATATATAGATCTAATTTATGTAAACTCACAGTTTTAACTACATTATTTAGGAATCCTCTCATAATAATCCCCATATCTGAATACCCATTAAAATATTACACTTTAGGCAAACTTTTTAATACATGCATTGTGATGACTTGTCTTCATTGTATTGCTTATGCTTCATTAAATCACATTCAGGTAGATTTCTTGAAAGATGGATTTCTTTTAGCCTGAGATACCTTGTGATATTTTTTCATTGTTGGCTAATTTTTTTTAAGGTCACCTACCTTTATTTCTATTGCAGTCATTCTACATGATTCTCTAGCTAATGGATGGTATTCAACTACTTTTATAGTAGCAGTAAAGAGTCCAGTCTCTCATTCCAGCTAAAGTACTGAAGTGTGCTAAAACAGGTTATGAAATTGTGAAAAACTGTAGGTTTCAGCAAATCCTCGCTGTTCATTAGATTTCAATTAAAATTTGATTTTTTATATGCAGGACCCTGCCCTATTCTCCTTGTCTAGCTCTATGGTCATAGTTGGCACTGGAAAAATGAAATAAATGAAGGAGTCATATTTTAGTTACCCACCATGTTGTGAACTGAAGACATCATTTAAGGATCATCAGATAACAAACTATTGTTTTCAGAAGCCTCAATCTGGAGTTAACAGCTTAGATTGTGAGAAGCCCATCTTTTGGAGGGTTCTTTATTAAAACTGTTTTAGCAAATCTTGATTCATTTGCTTTGTTTAGTTCTTCCTGATAGTAGTTTTGTTACCAACACGGAGGACTATGACCACACCTCTGATCATAACCAAGTAGTTATGTATTAGAGACATAGATGCCAAGAAATTCACCTCAAGAGTAAAGATTGAAAGGTGAATCTTGGTATCTATGTTGAGGGCAAATAATAAACAGTTAAGATTGGTGATATCTGATCATAATTATTTGTAGTTCATGAAGCATTATTTGCTCCATATACTAGCTGTTATTGAAAAACAAAGTTTGAGTATAAAGTGTGCTACCAGATTTAAAAGTCAGAGAAGCAAAACACATGAGTACTGTCAAACAGACAGCAGGCAAAAATGTCCCTCTGCCTGGTAGAGTAAAGTTTTAATAGTTTTTAAAAGCCATTTTACCTTTGTTTGCTGTTCTTTACTGGCCAGCATTGTCCATTGTTCATCCATAGTATGAGACTCAATTTTACTAGCATTTAGCAGTACTTAGCAAATGTTTGTTAAGCACCTTTCTGATGTCAGAAAGGTGTTTATCAATCATGTATTTTTCCTGATGGAGTATAATCACAACACTCCATCATTATCTTGCAATCAGGGAATAGTCAATTTAATGAGATAATTAATATGAGTGCCTTTTACATGTAGCCTTGCACAAAACCTTTTAGTTCCACACTGAGCAACATGGTACAATGGACACATGTGCTGCAGTGTCTTGCACTGGGATAATAACATTTCTTCATTGATAGGCTGTGTCATATGTGAAACTCTCTAATTTAATACATGTGTAATAATTCTCTGGGCGATTTTTGAGAGTTTTAACTTCTGTCTTCCCTTTGTAAGCCTCAGAAAACTTAGAAAGCATATTCCAAATGAAAAAAAAAATGTTTTCTACTGTCTGCATTATTGTTCTAGCAAAAACTGATTTCTTTCATGTTTCAGTTTTTGATCTGAAGCATTTTGCTCAGCTGCTGCTTACATTTTTTAAGAGTTTCTTTGTTTTATGACAATATCCTTAACCGACTGCAATGAAGAGGTGCATAATCCCACCTGCCACCATTAAATTAAATGAGAAATGAAAATGCTTCGGTCTCACAATTCATATTTCTGCCATCAGTCTATATGTATGGTATGGGCTTGAAATCTGCACCACTGGCACAAAATAATATATGAAGTATGATTAGGCCTTAATAGCATATGATAAATGTGCACTCCAGTCTCTGTTAAGAGGCAACATGTCCCACACCCAAATAGGCTTTACACTATGAAGATACAGAAAGATTTATAATCACTGTCTCAGGAATTCATCCATCTCAGACAGAATCCAGTGCAACCTTTCCAACAGTAACTAAAGTTTTTACAAGATTATTTTGCATACATACACACACACACACACACATACACACACACACACACACACACACACACACACACACACATATATATATATATATATATATATATATATATATATATATATATATATATATATATATATCGCTAGATAAATGCATGTATACATACGTATAGTATTTCTAGAAGGGATTAGTGATATCCCTCCAGTGCTAATATCTCCTCTCTTGTTTTTTTATGGTAATGCTGGCACCAGCTAAATACATTTGCAGATCAAAACACAACTACTATTTACTTTTAAAAATAAGAGAGTGATTAAATATTTATACAGCAACAACAGTTTTAGCACTAACTTTGAAAAGTAAAAATCAACAATTAATAAGATACCATTCCAATGCTCATATCCTTAAATTAAAAATAATAACAACCTACCACTAAATTTAAACTTGAATTTAAACCATTTTAACTGAAATTAATAAAATTAAGCATTGCATTTGATAAAAGCAAATATATGAGCAGCAAACTTGCACAAAGAAAAGTAAAATTCAACAATTAATGGGGCACCATTTCAATGCTCATATCCTTAAGTTAATAATAAAAATCCCACCAATGGAATTAAAAATTGAATTTAAAATGCTTTACTTGAAATTAATAAAATTAAGCATTGCATTTGGTAAAAATCAAACATATAAGCAGCAAACTTACACAAGAAAAACATGAAATAAATGTGTTTAAACAGATAGATAGCTAAGAAGTAATGCTAACTAACATCTTACCTGGATTCTTTACTATCAGTACCGGAAAATATATACTTAATTTCAGTCTAACTCTGACGCAGAAGAGCACAAAGTAACTGTCTATTTCCAAAGGCAAAATGGAGTCCTGTTTGAGCTCTCTCCAGAAGTGTAATCCACTTACACAGTCCAATAGTAAGGCAGTATCTCTGTAACTGTGGGGTCAAGCCAAAGTTCAAAAAGTAAGTATCCAAAGAAGATAGAACATTTTAACTGAATACACTATAAATGTTTGTACATCTGTGAATCCAGATTATATTTAAGCAGCTATATTCCATTTCTACTAAATGAAATTAAACACACAACAAAGTTCATATTTTTCATTCTGTAATATTACACATTTTGCATGTGTAAGATTCACAACAACCATAGTCTTTTGTGAAAAAATTTATATTTTTTAGTTCACAACTTCTTTGTATCCCCTCCCCACCTACCCTCCCATTAGAGTCAATTGTGCTTTCTGGGGAAACCTTCAGAAATTAAGCTCAAGGTAAAAGATATATTTTTAAAATCTCTCCAGTCTGATAGCAAGGTGGAAGACTTTTACCATTTCTATAACCATTGGTGTTCGTGCCTTGGTTACTTTTACCATTTCTACCTGGCATCCTGTTGTCTTGATAGATAGCCCTGATCTTTTAATTGGCTATTGGATCTCTCTGTCTACATGATCCTCTATATACCTTCACTTCATTTCCTACCTTACCAACCTTTTGACACTACTCCTAAGTTTTGCAGGGCCTGATCACATCATTTGTCATCCCTGGTTAATACAAATTCTGGGTAAGACATTGTTTGTACATTTTATAACTGTATGTCCAGAAAAAAAACGTTATACACTATGGACAGAAATGTCTGTTAGTAAACATTTGAGAAGCAGATGCTGTACCACGTTTCCATGGAGCCTCCTTTAATAGTCTATTTTCTGTACAACTCCTTGTTTCTGCATGCAGAATCCCCCTCCTCTTGAAGATTATCCAAGGGCAGCGCCTTTCTCAACTGCCTCTTTTTTGTGATCATTCCCAGATCCGGTGCCAGTGGAAGTACAATGTTTTTGACAATTGTAGCTCAGTTTTAGAGTTACAGCTATCAACAATCGATTACCTTAAAGTAGCCTATGCTAGAGGAAGTCTAGGAACGTCTAACATGTTTTTTATAGATTTATGGCTACTGCTTCTACCTGTTTCCTTCTGAATAAACCAGACAACCACAGTCTGTTGAAGGTGTGAGTATTCCTTCCCCATCAGCTTGTCTCTATTACAGGTTATGTATGTAGCTGCAGGTTCACAAGGTATTGTGTCTTAAGTCATTAGCTACTGAGACAGTTGTTTGGATATTATCATAAAATTAAACCTGCTTGACTACCTGCCTCCTTTCCTACTTCAAGTGAATTACATTTAATGGCACCTCATAAAGTGAATCTCCCAAGGTCCCACTATTCATAGGTTCATAGGTTCATAAGATGATACTAGACTATTGGCCTGGAAACCCTTATAACCCTAGCCAAGAATTTTGTCCATGTTCCCACAAAGTCAGCGCCTGTTTCCCCTGTCCAGCAGGGACACAGGTAGGATCCCAGGGATGTATTTTGTGTTTCCCATCCAGTTGTCCATATTCTTCTTAAAGAGGGCTAGTGAGGTACTCTGCTTGACATGGAGAGGGAGTCTATTCCACAGATGGGGGAGTCTTTGGAACACAAATTAATCCTGCCAACAAGTTCTATTAATGTCACAGACCAGGTTGAGGCATTTCATATGGGTTGTGCCAGTGGAGTTTGCCTTACAGATATGCAGCAACTCCATTAAGGCTGGGTCTGAAATGGCCTTGTATGCCAGACACAGGTCACATCTGAGCAGTCTGTAAAAGACAAAGTAGAGGAACAGGGCTTTTAGCCTTTTTGTATAGTATAGGTGTTTGAGACCCTGGATTTTCCTGGTCAGGAACCTCTGTGGTTGCTCCAGCTGCTGCATGTGCTAGACAAGGTACATGTTGAAGGGGGAATTGTACTCGATAATGGGTCTGATAAGGGAGGAGTACAGGAATGTTATGACCTCCTTGTTCCTGGATGAAATACCCTTATGTATGAGGTCGGCCATGTAGACAACCTTCCAAACAATGGAGGCAATGTGGTGGTCAAAAGTCAGGTTGCTATCAACCTGGGTGCCCAAGTCCCTCACAACTGATTGCATGCTTAATACTTTCTTATTAATGTGATAATTAGTGGAGATGTCATTTTTACCAAAGGGGATAATGATGCATTTCTTGGCATTCAGTTTGAGGCAATGTTTGTGGCACCAGTCATTAGTATGGTTAAGGCCCCATTGGAGGATGTTCACATCACTAGGGGAATTTAAGACAGTGCCCAGCTTGCAGTCATCTGCAAACTTGGTCAGCCACAGACCACTGGTTTTGGCTTACATCTCAGAAAAGTATATCCCAAGCAGTAGAAGCCCCAAGACTAATTCTTGAGATATGCCACGCATTACGGGTCTACTACTAGAAGTGGCTTCCCCTATTTTGCCTGAATGGGTTCCATCAGTGAATCAGTTAGCTACCCATCTGGTAACATACAGGCTGATGCCTAGCTGGGAGAGTTTATCTATTATGCCCAAGTGGGAAATAGTGTCGAAGGCTTTGGCTCGGTCAAGGTGGGCAGTGTGCATTGTCTTCCCTTCGTCAATGGCTTTGGTGACTGTTTCAAAGAAGTTGACCAAGTTTAACAGGCATGATCTCCCTTTGACAAAGCCAGATTGTGTGGGGTCAAGCATTTGGAAGTTGCCAATGTCCTTGTTTATAAGGTTCACAATAATGCATTCCATGGCCTTGCAGATCAGGCTAGTTAGGCTGATGGACCTATAATTGCCTGGGTTGGTGGACACTCCACCTTTATGTAGCGGGTTGACAGTGGCTGTCCTCCATTCAGCTGGAACAAAGCCAGTGCTCAGGCTTTCATTGAATAAGGTGCCTAATGGTGCTGCGAGCTCTTACCTGAGTTCATGTAGGGCACAGCCAGGGATGTTGTTGGGTCTCATGTAGGCTGTATATTTTGCCTTTGAGAGGGCATTAAAGACCTACTCCTTGGTGATGAGGGAGGGGATCAGGTGCTGGGGATGTCCTGGTTTACTGATGGGGGGGACAGGGGATTGAAGTTTTCACTGAACCTGTCTGCCAGCAGGTTGTCTATATCTTTGGCATTTGTGTATGTGGTGTTCTTGACCACCAGTTCTGAACAGATTTCTGTGTTACCTTTGAGACTGCGGACATATGTGAAGAAGGCTTTGTGATTGTCCTTAGTGGATGTGGCCAATTTGGACTCGAAGTTAGCCTTAGAAAATTTCACCAGTGACCTTATTTGCTTCTTCAGACAAAGCAGAGATTGCTTCCAACTTGGCACCTGCTCCTTCGTGGTCCTGGACAGCAATTTCTTTTCCTTTTATTATCGAGTTTGTTTATTGCTGCTGTCCACCAGACCGATGTATTCTTCTTTGAAGAAGATGATTTGGTCCTGTCAGGTATTGCTGAGTCCATGCAGCTATGTAGGTGCTCATATAGTTTTTTGGTGTAGGCATGGACATTAGTGTTAGTTCCAACTAAGGGGACAGTGGTTGTGAATCTGCTTATACCTGCTCTCAGGAGGTTGTAGTCAGCTTTGGAAACATTTTTCTGTTTGACCCTGGCAAGGGGGGGTGGTCAGAGGAGATGATGACTATGAAAGTGATCGCTTTATGGGCAGATCTTACCAAGGAGGATAACACTGTAAAGGTGCTACAGTGGCTACTCATGTTGGTTAGTCCCAGGTCCAGGATATTTTCACCTCTCATGGGGGTGTCGACAAGCTGATCCAATGCATTCTCATTGACGAAGTCGAGGAATCACTGGGCATTTGTGTTTGGGCTAGAACAGGTCTTCCACACTATGGTTGGATAGTTAAAGTTGCCCAGGATCAGGACAGAGAGTTGAAACGTGATGGATTCAAGAAAGTCAAGATAGGCGGAGTGGGTGTCCTGAGCCATGGTTGGGGGTCTGTAGCTAGCTATGATTTGAATAGGTGTTTTGTCAATATTTAACTGCACCTGGAGTGTGTCCTGTGCGTCATACCATTTGACCAGCTTGGAGGTGTGTATGTCTTTGATAAATATTGAAACTCCACCTCCTTTGGTTTTGTAACCCTCTGTTTGAGGTCTGAAAGTATGGTAGGACAAGTAACCTAGTAAGGCTGGGGTGCTCTTCACAGCTTTGAATCAGGTTTCAGTGACTGCACAAATGTCAGCAACTTCCACGGTGAGGAATGCTTGCAATGCATACAGTTTCATGTTAAGACTCCTAGCGTTTAGCAGCATGACCTTTAAATTTCATTTAGTAGAATTTTTCAAGCTGGTAGTTTTGCCCTCATGACTTTGCTTAAAAAAGGCGCTATGTTTTTGAATGCCCCAGCAAACATCCTTTCTAACAGCTACAGACATAACTACTACTATGTCTTATGCAGTATCTATCAGCAAATGTTTCGTACTGCCTAACAGAATAGGGTACTGGTCCTTGTAATAATCTGGGGCATCTGCAGTTTTAAGAACACACACCCCCTAACATGGTGCTACATTTGTTAGCTTCCACATGTGGCTTTTGTACCTGTCCCTGGCCAATCACTGTAGAAATTTATATCATACATCTGCCAATTCATTATACTGGAACATACCTCTCAGCCTGGAAACATCAAAAATCTGGACAAAGGCCCATGAAAAATAGGTACAGATTGTTACGCTGGTTAACATAAAATTTGTGTATATAATTATGTAACTCCACTCACTCCAATGGAATTGTGTGATACCAGCATTCAAACACAAACTGAAGAACAGGCATAAAATATTAACCATAAAATATAACCAGAACAATAGTGTTTTATTTATATAAACATTTTTTTTCAAATAGAAGTTTTATTGGTTTTGCTTTAAGACATAACACAATACAAAACAATTGCAGTTTAGAACAATACATAATACAGCAGAGATCATTCAAATAATAATAATAATAACTATCTACAATATATACAATAGTGCTGCCAGAGGATAATTCAAACCCTGAGGATAATCGTAATAAAGGGAAGGAAAAGCAAGTATGCAGGTGGTAAGGTACTGTGCCACTCAGAGTGTGTAAGCGTCTACTAAGTAAATAGACCAACCATGTCCATTTATCTTGAGCCTTAGAGGTGAGGGAAATTTAAGAATTGTAATGGCGTTAAGGTGAGGAGAGGGAGCAGTATGGGAAGGAGGAGCATCAGGTATTAGTGTGTCATTCAGAATATTGATAATTAGTTATTAGCCAGAAGTTCAAATATGACCTCCCAGAATTTTTGAAACTATATGCGTTTATAGGCATTTGTAATTATGAGCTTTTGAGAAGCAATGTATTTAACACCCATATTTCTGAACCCACTCCAAGACATTTTCGAACGATCTAGCCAGTGTTTGGAGATATAAAATTTAACTAGTAAGCAAAGTGTTGTTAGGATATGAAATCTTAATTTTGAAAATTTAAGGTTAGTAATGTGTAATAATGCCATCTCCCATGAGAGGGTTGATTTGTAGTAATCCATCTTTTCGAATCTCACCTTTAGAGAGCACCATATACTGTGAGAGTAACGGCAGAACCAGATTATATGTAAGATATCAGCATGGGGGACGGAGCAGCAGGGGCAGGCAGGAGATATATTAGGAATAAAGTTGTTTAAATGAGTGGGAGTGTAGTATAGGTTATTGTTAATCATAAATTGTGTACAAATGGGCTTTTTGAAGGAGGAAAATAGGAGGGTGGATTTAATAGCTGAAACTTTTTGTTCATCTAATAAGACAGTCCATTGTTGAGCCCAGTATTTTGCATATACCAACCTATCTTGAAACCGGATAGTATCTATGAATTTATGAGAGTGTGACAGCATATTATTTTTGCTTGATAAGATCTGGATCAGATTAGATACCTGTAGGAGGTCATGATCTGGAATTGTGAAGTCTTGAATTAGAGATGCAATAAACTCTCTGATTTGTCGCAGAATTATAATGTATTTTTTAGATACTTTTAAGGTGTCTCTTAGTTCTAGTGGTGAGAGAGCTTTGTATTTGTGAATGTCCCATAGAGAGTAGTCTTTTATTAAAGGAAAGTCTCCAAGGTTGATCTTGCTATTATTTAACTTGATATTGGGGTTTAAATGAATGGGTTGGAATAGAAGGAGAGCTTTATCTAGCTTCAGGGATTTAAAAATCTCTTGGAAGGATTTAATTTTACATTTCAGGATGTGGTGTATTTTTAGTTTCCTGAGAGTTACTGGGTCTAAGAAGGGGAGAGCTTTGGGATTTAAGGTATTTTCCAGAATATGATTATACCATGTTCTTACCCAAGGGGGAGTCCACGTATGATTAGACAGAAGATAATTAACAATAGTAACTAATCTATTGGCTTGCAAAATACTATAGTAAAGATGCAGGTCTGGCATGCCAAGACCTCCGTTAGATTTTGATACCCTAACTGATTTTGGATGCCAGATAAATTTTGCAAAAGCTTTGTGAATTTTAATGATGAATGAGTTGGGAATGAAGGAAAGGAGTGCATAAAAGGGGTAAAGAAGCTTTGGGAGGATGTTCATTTTAATAATAGATGTTTTAGATAGTAAGGGCAGTTTCAGCTGCTGCCACCTGTTTAGGTCTTGGGATAGTGTTGACCATAATTTGGAAATGTTAGAGAGTACTGTAGATGAGAAAGAGTGGTCATAGCAAACCCCTAAGTATTTGCAAGAATAAGACATGTTAAAGGGAGAATCTGGAAAGAGATTTTCTTTATGAGCTGCTGGGTTGATGGGGAATGTGTATGATTTATTAAGAATGATTTATAGTCAAAGATATGGCCAAATGTGTTTATGGTAACTATTATTTTTCTAGTATCAGTCAAAGGATGTTCAAAATAAATGTTCATGTCATCAGCGAATGCGGTCAGACTTATATTCGTGTGTAATATTTTAAGTATTGAGTGGTGAGTTGATTGTCTAATGGAAAGAAATAAAGGTTTGAGATACAGATTAAAAAGAATAGGTGAGAAGGGGCACCCTTGTCTAGTTTTGTTGTTTGTCTTTTCGGCTTTTACTGGTTAGGGGTCGCCACAGCAGAACTCCGGTCTGCTAATATTGGCTTTGAAATTTTCTTGGATATATATATATATATATATATATATATATATATATATATATATATATATATATATAAAGTCCCAAAAAAGAAATTCCAGCACTCTAAATGATAAATCTAATATCGGATGTTAAGAAACGACCCAAAAAGCACTTAAGATGTACAAAAGTACTTTAATAGTAAAGTGGAGCAAACATTCAGGTTGCTCCTTCATGCAGCCATTCGGCTCAACTGAGAAAACACACAGATCGGTGACCGATTTTGCCCCCTGGCATCATCAGTGTGAAATTACAACAAGGCATCACACCAGCTCATATTTTATGGTGAAAAGAGACCATATGCATAATATACAAATCATGTGATATGATACAAAAAACAAAATAAACTAAACAAATGTATGCATATATATATGTATATACAATAAAAAATATATATTATTATACTCCATTATATATCACAAATATGAATGTACATATATACAACTACACATACCCAATAAAGAGTATGGCACACTAAATAGAAAAAATGTTTAAAGAAATGTTAGGGAAAGTGAAAATGACTATGGAGAAAATAAATTATATGGCCATAGAGGAGGAATAAATAAAATGAAATCACCAATGGTCATTAAGACCAGGTTTATACATAGTCCCAAGTTTAATCATCCACATTCTTTCTGTTTTATCCAAAATCTGATGTTTAGTTAGGTCAGACAGTCTACCACCTTTAATAGCATCAATACCAACAAAGAGAAAAGAAGCAGTGTTGTGATCACATAAATGTTTATAAAGAGCACTTCTTGCACGTTTGCAATTGATGTCACTCAGGTGCAAAGCAATTCTGCTCTTCAAGCTTCTCGAGGTTTGGTTGAATGATGTTAAATTTTATTATAAGTTACCTTTAGATCCTACTATGGATTTCAAGAAAAAAATCGACAAATTTTTACACATTGCCATTATAAATGGGAACATATCAGATTCCCTACTTAAACAACTGACAGTGGACAATCCTATACCCCAGAGATTCTACATTCTCCCCAAAATTCACAAAACCATAAACAACCCTTCAGGAAGACCCATTGTCTCAGGACGTGGATCTTTGACAGAACCTTTGTCTGTTTACCTAGACCAACAACTCAAACCTTTATTGGGACTTGTTAGAGGTAGGCTTAAGGACACGGGTGAATTTCTATGTCTCATGAATGATTTACAAGTTGAACCTGATTTTTTTCTTTGCACTTTGGATGTGCAATCACTATATACAAACATTCCGCATCATGGTGGTGTACTAGCCCTTAGACATTGGCTTACCCTATATGGGAAGTATAGCCATACCCACATTGAATTCTTGATTGCTTTGGTCAAGTTAGTATTAGAATATAACATTTTTTTCTTTAATAGTGACTGCTATTTACAAATGAGGGGTACCGCCATGGATACCACATTTGCACCCATTTATGCAGATCTCTATATGGGATTTTTCGAATGGCAACTAATTTATTCAGATAAAATATCTTTAAGAACAATTTGGTAATGTGGCGTCGTTATTTGGATGATTGTTTGGGTGTCTGGTCTGGGAATTTAGAAGGTTGAAAGGAATTTGTGAACTATCTTAATTCCAATAATTTTGGTTTGAAATTCACTGATAGAATTGAAGAGAATAATATTGATTTTTGGATGTACAGGTGACTAAAACAACTGATGGTGCTATTAATACTGGTCTTTTTCGGAATAAATTTACCAAGAATGCTATACTAGAGGCTAGCAGTTGTCACCCAAAACACATCACTCAAAATATACCTAAGTCACAGTTTCATAGACTTAGACGTATATGTAATGTACAAAAAGATTTTGAGAAGGAATTGAACAACATGAGTGGTAGGTTTATTAGAAGGGGTTATGATAAACACAATATCCATACATTAAAATCAATGGCTTCGACTTATTCTAGGCATGAATTTTTGAAACCAACTAATTTCAACCAGGACATTGATATTCCTGATACATCTAAACCCAGATCTAACCAGAATATCAGATTCATAACTAATTGTGGTACTAATTTTTTTAAGATCCGTACTGTTATAGACAATCATTGGGAAATACTTAAGTCAGATCCTTTTTTTGACCAACTTTTTGAATCTAGATGTTCATATAGCTATAGATGGGGTAAGAATTTAGGGGAATATCTGTCTTGGTTCAAACAGATTGATTGGCCTAAAGTTGATACAGACAATGTTTTACCAACTGGTTCTTATGCCTGCGGTAATTGTGTATACTATAAGGTGATGTCATGTATCAAATCTTTCACCTCTGTTAATACCTCCAGAGTTTTTGACATCAAACATCTTATTACTTGTCGTACAGAATGGGTGATATACATGGCAATATGCCAATGTGGTTCCTTTTATATTGGCCAAACCTTGAGAAGTTTGAAGAGCAGAATTGCTTTGCACCTGAGTGACATCAATTGCAAACAAGCTAGAAGTGCTCTTTATAAACATTTATGTGACCATAACACTGCTTCTTTTCTCTTTGTTTTTTTGCTTCTTTTGCAAGGGCAATTGTAGGTCTACGATGCTAGTGTATATAGCAATCTGTCAATTGTGTAATTGTTTCTATGTGGGGAAGACAGAACGACAACTGCGTCAGAGAATTTATTCCCACTTATACTGCATACATAGATTAGATATGAAAAATGCCCTTAGCAAACACATTCAAGAGTTGGGTGCCGCACACTCTTTTAAATTTGCCATACTGGAGTCTGTTAGAAACAATCCTAGAGGAGGAGATATAAAAAACTATTTGTTATATAGAGAGCTATGGTGGCAACTATATTTGGACGCCACAACCCCACCAGGTATTAATGAAAGTATATCAATAAAGTCCGCATTAATTTTGGACAATTAAATACTTAGATCATATGTTTTATTATATTTACTATATGAAGGGTCAATTTAGTGTTTTAATGTTTTAATAAGGTTTATTTTCAAGAAGTTTCACTGTAATATATTCATATTTAACTTTTCATACATTTGTATTATATGTGTTGTTTCAATAAGATATTCTTTGTTTTAAAATGTTTGTATGCCTTTAAACTCAGTATATCCTGTTTTTTGGCGCCAATTTTGGTTTTTAAGGAAGTATGTGTATATTGTAAGTGGTTCTGATGAAGCTCGCCTTGTAGCGAGAGAAAGCGCTAAACCATTAAACGTTGGAGTTTTTATCATACGTTTTGCAGTTCTGTGGATCTGTGCTGTTTGTACTGGGAGCTACAGCAGTAGCGTGTAGCTTTTGCTGTGTAACGTTGTTTGTTGGTGGTTCCTGCACGCTTTTTCAGTTGTACATTCATATTTGTGATATATAACGGAATATAATAATATATATTTTTTTATTGTGTATACATATATATGTATACATTTGTTTAGTTTATTTTTTTTTTTATATCATATCACATGATTTATATATTATGCATATGGTCTCTTTTCACCATAAAATATGAGCTGGTGTGATGCCTTGTTGTAATTTCACACTGATGACGCCAGGGGGCGAAATCGGTCACCGATCTGTGTGTTTTCTCAGTTGAGCCGAATGGCTGCATGAAGGAGTAACCTGAATGTTTGTTCCACTTTACTATTAAAGTACTTTTGTACATCTTAAGTGCTTTTTGGGTCGTTTCTTAACATCTGATATTGGATTTATCATTTAGAGTGCTGGAATTTCTTTTTTGGGACTTTGTTTCTCATTCCGTGCACAACCTTGGCGATGTGCACTTGTTTTCTTTGGTGTGCCTATGTGTATAAATATATATATATATATATATATATATATATATATATATATATATACTCATGTATGAACTGTTGTACAACATTTTGATTATATTGATGAAACTAGAGGGGATGTCAAAATAAGATAATATTGTGAACAGAAAACTCCAGTTGACCCTATCAAAAGCCTTGGAAGCGTCCAGTATCATTGTGTATCTAGGGTTTTTATCATTTTTGGTAAGGCCAATCATAGATTCTAATGTCAGTTTATTGTCCCAGGTATGTCTTTGAGACATAAAACCTGCTTGCTCTTTGGAAATCAAGGAAGTGATTACTTTTTTAATTCTTTCAGCTAGCAAGGAGGATAGAATTTTAATGTCAACATTCATTAAAGAGACTGGCCTGTAGTTGTTCACATTCACTTTATCCAAGTTGTTTTTGGGGAGCAATATGGTTTTGAGTGGTTGAGGTAAAGGTCCGATATACCGTTGAGGGAGATACAGTTGAACATATTGAGTAAGATGGGAGCTAGTACCTCTTTAAAGGTTTTTATAAAAGTCAGGAGAGCAACTATCTGGACCTGGAGCTTTCCCTAGCTTAAGATTATCAATGATATTTATGACTTCTGTAGGCTAAAAGGGGCAATTAGGATCTTTTTCTGCTCCTCATTACGTTTTGGGAAAGTGATGTTGTTAAGACAATCTTTTATCTCTGGTATTGGAATTTGTTGATTGTTGCTTGCATGAATATCTGAATAGAGTTAATTAAATAGTTGGATAATTTGTGAGTCCGATTTGTAAAGTGTGTCCTGGTAATAAATAAGGTTAATCCTTGGTGATCTCTGTTTGTTTTCGATTAGTCTGGCTAATACTTTGGAAGGGGTTTGGTTTGTATCCATTCAGAGTATTTTGTTATAAATCTTAGTTCTTGCAGGGAGCAATTGGAATGATGTAGATCAAATAATTCATTTTGCTTGTCTATCATTTCCTTTTCCAAGACTGGGGTGTGGTTGATTTGAAGCCTGTCATCCAAATCTCTAATCTCAAATATCAATTGGTTTTCTTTCCCTTTCCTTATTTTTTTTAAATAAGGGGATTTTTGTATAAAAAGACCTCTGATCACAGTTTTGCATGCAGCCCATTGGATGTTGTAGGGAATGTCTGTGTTGCGAGGGTCAGTATTGAATCCTGTTAAAGCTAGTGTCATTTTGTCAGTAACTGTAGAATTATGTAACATGTTGTTATTCAGAGACCAGTTAGAGGCCGTAGGGATTGCAAAGGGGTAGTGCGCAAAATGTATTAATATAGTAATCTTTGAGTGGTCTGAGAGAAACCTTGGGTCAGCAAAATATTTTATTTGCCAGTCTGTTAATATATCGGCGATTAGAAAGAAATCTATACGGGACCAGGAGTTATAACAGCTAGAAAAATATGTATAGTTTTTTTTTGTTATGAGTGTTTTCCCCAAAGTAAACAGGGTCTGTCCAAAGTCCGAGATTAAATCCATCAAAGCAAGGGAGGCTTGTGTGTTATATGACTTAGATCTGCTAGAGCTGTCAAGGTTAGGGTCAATTACAGCATTCCAGTCACCCCCCCCAGTATGTAATAAAAATTTGGAAATCTAAGTAAGATGTTATAAATTTTCAAAATAAAGTCATGTTGCCCAGAGCATGGTCCATATAGATTAAGGACTAATATTGGTTTGGGGAGTAGTGGGGTTGAATATGTGAAATAACTTGACCTACCTGAATCTTTATCTAAAATAGTGGGTGTAAATGAGTTTTTGATGATAATAACTACCCCTTTAGAGTTAGAGCTATTTCCTGCGGGAATGATGTCCTTACCCCATTTCCTACTCTTTTCGTTACCCCAGTCCCCTTCAACCATGTGAGTCTCTTGAATAAAACAAATGTTCAAATCTGATTTTAAGAGGAGATGCATTAACGAGTTTCTTTTATTTTTATCTTGGAGTCCTCTAATATTCCATGAAGATATTTTCCACACCGTATCTATTTTTTTATATAGACCTCAATTTGAGTTGAATGTGAATCTGAGGTAACCAGAAGAAGCTGGGGTCTGTTGTGAGGCTTAAGATTATTTTGCCACTTAAGTACCCATACCTTGACAATGATAATGCAGCACTGAACTCTCTCAAACTTACCCCTGTGTCTACCTACAAATCCCCTAGAAATGAGAGAGAAAGAGAGAATAGAATAACAAGTAAGCATATTCTTGAAACAATACTAAGATTAGCTATCACTAAAAACTCAATTTACATACTATGTACAATATTGGGTCTATATTAAAATCTCAAACGTTTACTTACCCGAACACCTAAACACCGACACATATTCCACGAACCGCAAATACACCGAACGCCCTAAACCGCAAAATTCAAAATCTTGAAATGTCATAGTTGTCCCATCCCACCACCCACAACATACTACCGACACAAACAAACTAAATAAACCACATACATACACTAACCAAAACCCTACTTCTAACCCTAAACTAAACCATACTTCTAACCCTACACTAAATCTTGCATATACCACCATGTATGCACTTAACTTAACCCACACCCTAACCCTAAGGTCCAACTCTATCGCACACTTACCTTAAAAAGCTATACCCAAACAAACTAAATAATCCACACACATACACTTGATAAAACCCTACTTCTAACCCTACACTAAATCTAACATACATTACTATCTATGCACTTAACTTAACCCGCACCCTAACCCTAAGGTACGTAACTACTACACACTTACCTTATGGAGCAATACCGCAGAAGGGCCAACCATGACGATTCAACATTTCGAATTTCGTGCTTCAGGACGATCAATGTTTTCGCAGTTTGATGAAGACGTGTCGGCGTTTAGGTGTTCGGGTAAGTAAACATTCAAGTTTTTAATATAGCCCCACAATATTAACCTAATTCCAAATGTCATCATCAGGTACCCTACTAACATATCCAGCAAGCTCTAGACTAACGGTTTTGCCAAACTAAGGTAGTAACAATCTATGTAACATTGAGGTTATAGTAATTAGATAATTTATACATTAAAGAAGTAAACAGGACAATAGTCCAACCTTTAAATAAGATATAGAAGATGAAGTATAAAAAAGCATTGAAAATAGGTTCAAAGGAAGAGAGATATTTCAACAATTAGCTACAAACAATGTCAAGCAAATTATAGGAATGCAGTAGAACAGATTAAATTAAACAACAGAGCATATGTGTATCATCATATCATGCACTTAAGACTAATATAGTTATTAGGTCACTGAACTTGCCTATTGGTTTATGACTGGTGAAGATTAAAATGCTTTGCAACCCAGCTCCCATTATGTTATTTATTATTATATATACTTTCAATCAATACGTGAAAATGACCTTAGCACAAACCTGTGCCTCACAAAGAGATCCATGACAGATGTGAAGTAAGGAGTAATGTGTATTCTCCAAAATACAGTTCGCTATGGAGCAGAATTGTGCAGCTCTGGCATTAATATTTTGGTGTCATTGCTTTAAAGGAAGTCCAATAGTGAGGTATGTTTCCTGACACTTTAGACAATAACCTGTTTTTTGATCAGGAAGAGACAGAAAAGCAGGCAGAGAAAGGAAAAAATGGTTAAGGAGAGAAAGGGAGACATCTTCAACAGAGAAATGGATGAGAGCTATACAGAAAGTATAACATTACCCTGTGCTGTCCGGTTAAAAAGTTTATCATAAGCCAGACATCGATTTTGATCATGTACAATCTCATATTGCAGCTTTTGGGAGAGATCTATCTAAGCAATTACAGCCCCAATTTGGTCTTGATCTGACTAGAGTTGATCTGTGCACCAACTTGAAAACCTGGGTGAGTTATCAAAACATAAAGTCACCAAGTGGTTAGCAAAGTCACTTATTACTTTACACAGAAAACATGATGGATGTTGGCTTTCCATCAAACACCGTAAAAATGGGTTGAAGAAGCAGAAGAAAGCAGAACATACAAACTGATAGTCTATTAAAGCACCAAAGCAGTTTTCCCTGATTGCCCTACATATGCAAGGCACATACCTTCTGATACTAATCTGGAATAGGCCAGAAAACTAGCTAGTAAGCTTTTCCACACTCACCTCTCTTGAAATGCTTTATAAGCTGAAGTCAGCTCATACAAAATGTTACGCTAACTCAGGTGAGCTTAAATCCGAGCACAGAATCTCTAGTATGTCTTCTCGTCTTACCCTGATGCCTCCTTTGTTAAATTTCAATTACTGGCACCTCTCCTGACAGTCTCTATCATGACGATGGTAGTCTATAGATGCGGAGATAGGTAAGGTTTATTTGAGACACCTTCGTGAGATCCCTTGAGTTATGTCGGAGCAACTGGAGGCATGAAATACCTTAGCTGTGCATTAGTTTAAATTGAGCAATGGTTGTCACCGCTTACGGGACTCCTTTAGCTACCTTCTATTCTCATACTTCCTTCTGGTGACAAGGATTGATTGCAATAGGTTTTATTTAAATAGGATGTCACACTGAGAGTTTACTGAATTGTAATCGCTCTCTTTAAATACCAGTCAGTTACAAGATAAAACAGATAAGGCATTACCCTGGCTTGTGAGTTGAAGACACTGTGCTCAAGACCCACAACAAAATTTCCCACCTCATTGCAGCCTTTGTCTGAGATACGTTGGAAATGTAACACTTTGATTGCCTCGATCTAAGAGTTTGGAAGACTAGTAGTATGTGAGGAGAGGAAGGCATCAGTAACGAGCATTGTATTCGTGGCCACATGAGTCAGGATGAGACTGTGGGAAGCACTTCATACTCCTTGTTGTGTTCTAGTTTACTAGAGACATCGGTTGCCACCTTTTGAGAGTCCCACTAGCAACCTCCCTTCATGCTGAAGGTACCTGGTAGCTAGAGATGAGCACAAGTCTTTTCTTTAAATAAAAAATTGTTATGCATATGAGAGGTGGTGTGTAAATGGTTCAGAATCAGAAGGCTGGGATTGGAAAGGTAAGCAACGGCTCTGGAAAGGAAAAAAAAGTAGAATGATAGGGTATTTATTCATACCTAGGCCTCAGGTATTTTACCAAAGCATTTCTGAAATATCGGATTAGCTTCCTTAGGCAAAGCCATGGTGTATTTAATTTCATTCTGGTAGAAAGCGAGAGTATTTGGGAATCTCATTTGGAACTTTATCTTTCGTTTGATGAGGTCTGCACAGTACGGGGATAGTTTCCAACATCTTTCCTTGATTTCCATGGGGAGATCTTGAGAAATGGAGATAGAATAGTTGTTCCACATAAAATGTTTTTGTTTTTTGTAGGAAGAAAGAACATCTTGTACATCTTGGTAGTTTAGGAGTTTCATGATCATGGGCTTGTGTTGATTTGGGTTTTATAAAGAGCTCCGTGAGCTCTTTCAGTGGTACATTCCGATGGAGACAATCTTGTATGTAGTAGTGCACTGAGAATTTGCTTTATTGTAGGGATCAGTTGATTATGTTCATATTTCTCCGGCACACTTCTGATGATGAGATTATTCCTTCTGCTTCTCGCTTCTAGGTCTACCAGTTTTGATTGTATGTCTGACAGGGCCTTGTCTTTGGCTTTCAGTTCTGATTTTAGTTGGTCTAAGTCTATTTCATTTGATTTGATTCTCCCCTCTACAGAATCATTCTTTCAGCAATCTGTTTTAATGTTCCACCGAATGTGCTGAGCTGATCTGAGAAGCCTTGGACAGCAGTTTGTAGAGGTAGAAGGGCACTCTTCAGATCCTCCATAATGAAGGAATTTTCAGCTTTTTGTTTAGAGGGATCTTTATTCAGTTCCTGTTGTGCTTTAGAAGTTTTTTGTCTTTTAGATGTAGATTCTTTTTCTGGAGATGGTATTGCTGAAAACTTAGTTTTGGATGTTTGAGTTTCTATGTCTTCAGCTTCTTTAGGCATTTTAATGCAACGGCTTTGATTTCTTAATTTCCTTGTGTTCATTGTCCATTGTAGAGGTGCTGAAGCCTTTGGGCCTCTATTTTACACATGGAAGCTCGTGCTGTACTCTTTTTATGCAGTAAAACAGAGTTATTCTGATGATAATTGCAGATTTGTGGGATATTTTTATAAAACCAAGATACTTGCAGGTTTTTACTGTTTTGCTGCTTGTAGCTGTTGAGTAGCTGGCAGATGTAGTATTATCCTAAATTTGTTTAAGAGCTTTGTGGAGAGGGTGCTACTCAGATGACCACCATCTTGGAATCTTATTTATATAAACATTTGAATGTGTATCAAACTTTGAATTTGTATAAAAGTGAAATACAAGTTTCTTTTATAAAAATAAAATTAACTGCATTGCATCGAGATAGATTTTGACAGCTGACAAGCAACAGCAGACCCCATGTAGAAAATCAGAAAAAGGGAGGGGGGTTGATGATTTAATTCCAGTCAAGTCTGCACTACACTAGTTAGCTAGATTATGAAAGTTCACTGGCTTTTACCTCCTCAGATAAAACGATTGTTTTGGTCTATGCTTTAGACAACTCCTCATGGAACTTTATATTTCATTGTTTCATCTACAAATAAAGTGTCTGTTGCCCTTGAAGAACAAATTGCCTATGTTACATTAAAAAAATGAGAAGCTAGTAATATTGCAATAGGGAATGGATGGCAAGCTGATAACAGGTTCATAGTTACTAGGTATCTCCTCCAAAGGAGGACATTCTCAGGACTGCAGCATCCACCCCCTTTAAAAGCACAACACAGTATAGTATCATCAATCCGTCTACATACTGTGGGAGTAGAACCCACAGCCTTCTGTATCAAAAGCAAGTTTGCTACCTGCTGTGCTACTAGCAACACAAACTGACTTGTTATAAGCAGTACCAAACTTCTCTTCCCCTGAAGTTGTCAGCTCCTTGCAAAAATTAACTTGACACTGAACTATATCTCAATTCTGCAGCACAAGAAATCTAGAAAAAGCCAAACTTTATTGGGGAAGGACAAAGGCCCAAAAAAAACAGGGGCATATTTTAAACATTACTTGCATAACCTTGGAAAGTTGCTAGAATAAAATGGTTTGTGTTACCATGCATTTTCTGAAAGATAGGAAGACTGAAACTTAAATGGCATTGGCTGCCATTAGTTAATTCATTTCTCACTGATTTCCCAGAAAACCACAAATTTTAAGAGGAACAGACCAAAAGTATTCCAGACATTTTGTAAAAATATGATTCAAAGAGTTGCGCCCATAGCTCTCAAGTGGTATGGGTAGAAAATTCAGGCTCTTTCTTCTTGTACCTAAGGTACAGGGATTGAGCCTAAGTAACCCTAACCACCAGGTTCACTTAAAAAGGGCATTTCACACACACACAGCTTTCTAAAATATAGGTGAAAGAGTGGTTTTGTGTTTCAATAACAGTCACACTTTTATGTGATAATGATATTCTGCTAGAATAAGAAACTGTAAAACTGTCCCCTACTATTAAAAATGTTCCTTTGTTCCCCTACGCCAGTGTAGAGCAAGTAAAGCAATGGTCTCTTCATCACACCCAGCACTATCTAAAGATGGCAGCATAAACAATAAGTGCAAAGCTGAACTTTATAGAAATGACACACATCTCCCATATTAGACTTTTTTAGTTTATTTTTCACAAAAATATATATTTCTTTCCTTGAAATTACAACACTGATATAAACATGTGATGGTGATTTGTAACTACAATGACACATGTGTTACACGTCTTTCCACGAGGTTCAGCAGATGCAGAAAAACATACAAAAAAATCTTTGCAGATGCAGTATAGTATTTACCAAAATTCTCTTCTTGCATTTTAGCAATGCTAAGAATGTGCACCAATTTTTAGGAGATACCAATCATGTTATAACACAAGGCAGTTGCCTAACACTCTACTAAAGGTCTACTACTTTTTAAATCAACATGCTCTACATCAACCCAAAATAATGTCTTCTAAAAACTGTGCATCTCCCACATCAACCTACTGTAATCCAGATCCCTGATGTTTTATGCGATGGAGTTCAAAAAAGTACTACATCAAAACTTACTATTTACATCTCTATTTGGTACCCACACAATATCGTTTCTTTATACAGAATCAATTTTAATGAAAGCATATTCACTTAAAAGAAGGAGTAAAAAAATACATTAGTAAAATATACAAAGTCTTCAATAAAAGTCTGAAAGTCTTCAGTAAAAATGCAGGAGCGACCACTCTCAAGAAATGACCCCCTCAATAAATAATAACAAATCTCTCCTGCTTGTTGCCTACACTATGCCGAACCTTTTGGTTTATTAGCAACCCTCCTCTTTGCATGGGATTAGACAAAAGCTCAAGCCTTAAGTAAATATGGGTTCTAATTGGTTACTTTTCCTAAGTTTCTCCCTTCTCCTTTTACCAAGCAGCTTGGGAAGAAGTTACTTCTGCATGTCATGACCTTACCTTCTGTGACGCCCATGCACTAGCCAGCAATCAAGTAGCCTCAATCCTCACCACTAACACCAGTGAGGGGCGTCTATATAAGGAAAGGATAATAAATACACACACAGTAAAGTACAATTTCCCTTAAGAGCACACAGAGATCACAGTCAGTCTGGGGCTGGTTTCTCCCTTTCTCTCCAAGTCCCCAATAAGACTCCCCACAGGCACAGCTACAGGGTCCAGATCTCAGCCTAGTGGGCAAGGTAAAACCTCCAGCACCCTCTCTGTCCAACCAGTACTTCATGTCCCTGCCAAAGTAGCTGACACACACACACACACACACACACTTTGAGATAAGAGTTATATACAACCACACAGACACTCCTGGGGAAGGCTGGCACAAGTTCTCCAGCTGTGCCCCTTTTCTGCCCAGTCTAAAAGGTAGTACCAGTTGCCACCACCCATTAATATCAGCTACTCAAAGGCCCTTCTGAAAGGGTGTCCAGTTATTACTGTGCAATATTATTATCCAAATGGTAAGTGCGAATGAACAGTCAATGCTTATTAGAGTGACTTGGTATAGTATCACTATATACATGCAATGTACTCTTAGACCTTATATTATCTCTACACAAAACAGCCACAGTTGAAAGGTTTAAAAATATTTAATAATAAATAATAAAAACGCAAGACAATACTTCCTACTACACAGTGCTAATCAAGAGTTCAGAGATCACAAAGAAATACTTAAAATAATACAGTAGAAAAGTTCTGACATCACAGAAAACAAACTAGTCTAATCTTATTATTTTCTAGCTATATCTAAGAGAAAACACAGTTCTAAATAACTTACATCTAGAGCAAGACAGTGCTGGTGATGTTGGAAGTTCTCAAGACAAATGCTCAGAGCTCTCTCATTCTCTCTCTTTAAACTGATAACACAGAGCTGCTTCACATGACATCATTCTTCACACTTCTCTGGTGTTCACAGGATAACAGAAACTACATTTACATTCTTTACACATGGGCAGAAACCAGAGCAATAAAGGACATTTATACATGCAAATTCCAGCCATTAACTCTGGTCTTAAAACAATAGGCAGGATGCCTCCCTCTAGACATATTGGGTCCTTATTTTGACATTAAAGACAGTCATAAAATGCTTGACTTTGCTTTCTTACAGCAGAGTGCACTGTTACATTTTTACAGTTCAATATCCAATGCAGTCTTTTCATATTTAAGAGAACAATCCTTTGGCTTACATTAATATTTACAAATGACAGAATTATCTACAAAATGCTGTCTGGCTAGGCTGGCAGCCTTCACCTATCTTCACACCTTCTGCTGGAACTGTGCAAATAAACCTCTGCAAACTTCAGCATCACAAAATGGTCACCTTCCTCTTTGATTGGAACTTCATAACCAAAGTTTTCATTACTCTAATGTTTGGTTTGATCATAGAACAGGTAACTTCATCCCATAATAGGAGGGTCTGCCCACCCAATCCTTAATATATAACTTTTCTTATTATTATTATTCTTTTTTACTTACCTTTAGCCAGAAGTCAAGCGAGCTGCCAGAGAAAGTAAATTTTCTCATTCTGGTCTTGGACTGTGTGTGGACTGTACCAGACTGTACTGCTGCTGCAGAACTTAATTACTTGGACTTGGTTGCTTGGCAGAATTTAAGTTAAACAAAACTGTAAACAGCTCTGCTCACCCGCTGCTACCTGCCATGCTGCCCTGCTATTTCAAATCCAAACAGGTTCCCGGAAATAGCGTGACGGAGTCTCTGACAGGCTGGCAGACAGCCTCATGAAGCTGAGGTTATCACACATGTTGGCGATGCGTGATGACATCAGCACAACTTGTATATTAAAAAAAAAATGGAAATTAAAGGGGCCACTCGGGAATTTGTGGCACCCCATTATTTTGCCCTCAAAACTGGTAAATACAGAGGAATTTAGTATGGTTGAAAGGTATGTACTGGAATAATTGTACTTGAAGACCTTGACATGGACTGATGCCACTGACTCCCCTTTGCCTATAAAACCTGCTGTATAAGTATAGACTGCCACATGGGATCTCTTGCAACCATAAGTAATGTCAAGTACTCCTATCCTGTGCATTTATGTCCTGCTAACTATTTAGAGGTCATCTTCTGTGCATTTTCTCAGCAATGCTATACTCCTGATCTAACAAGATTCTAATCACTGGGTGCTTGTGCTTTTATGATGTCTCTCAACAGTTTTAGGTTCATAGGATCATAGGTGTGTACTAGGCTAATAGCCCTGGGGCTTTTACAAGCCTAGCCATAGGATTACCCTGGCATCGTGCCACCTGACCTTAGTTCCCAGTGCCTCTGTCAAGTAGAGCCACTGGAGTTATTCCCAAGGTGAATTTTCTATTTCGCATCTACTCATCAAGATTTTGCTTGAAGAGTGTCAGCAAGGTGCTCTGCTTGACATGTATGGGAAGTCTATTCCATAGCATGGGCAGTCTCTGGGTTATGAACCTGTCCCTCCAGTACATTCTGTTGATTGTGGTAATGAGGTTGAGGTCTCTGGAGTGTGTGGTGCGGAGGGATTAGGATTTCTTTCGATGTAGCATCTCTAACAGAGCTGGGTCAGACATGGCTTTGTAAGTCAAGCAGAGATCACCTCTAAGTAGGCGATATGAGACAGAGAATAGTTGGAGTTTTTTGAGTCTGTCCATATAGGACAAGTGTTTAAGGCCTACGATCCTCTTTGTGAGGTACCTTTGCAGCCTCTCCAGTTGTTGCAGGTGTCTAGTGAGGTACATGACAAATGGGGCATTGTAATCGGTGATTATCCTAATGAGGGGAAGAGTACAGGGAGACAATGACCTCTTTCTTCCTGGATGCAAAACTCTTAGTAATGAGATGTACCACATAGAAGGACTTTCTGACCACAGTGGCAATGTGGTGATCAAAAGAGAGGTTGCTATCAACCTGTCTTCCCAGATGTCTTATAATGCCTTCTGCGTTCAGTGGCCTACCATCAATGTGGTAATTCATGGGAACCGAGTTTTTCCCAAAGGGGATAACGACACATTTTTTGGCATTGAGATTAAGGCCATGGTTCTGACACCAGTCGTTGGTCTCAGTGAGGCCATTCTGTAGGATATCAACATCAATTGGGGATTAATAATAGCTTCCAACTTGCAATCATCTGCAAACTTTGTCAGCTAGAGTCCCTTCATGTTGGCCTGGACGTCAGAGAAGTAGACACCAAACAAGAGAGGACCCAGGACAGAACCCTGTTGAACACCACTCGTGGCTAGATGGCAGTCTGACTTGGAGTCAGCTACTTTCACACTGTGGGTTCTATCTGTGAGCCAGTTTGAAACCCACCTAATGATATAGGGGTTGATGCCAAGCTTAGTGACTTTTTCTATGATTCCTGAGTGGAGGATGGTATCAAAGGCCTTGACCAGATCAATGTAGGCTGCATGAACCACCTTGCCTTCATCCACAGCTCTGGTGACTGACTCATACAAGTCAACCAAGTTGAGCAGGCATGATCTACCCTTCACAAAACCAAACTGTGTGGGATCCAGAGTTTGGAGATTCCCTCTATCCTTGTTTATTAGGTCCATGATGATGTGTTCCATAGCTTTGCATATCAGACTTGTCAGGCTAATGACGCGATAGTTCCCAGAGTCTGTAGTTGCTCCTCCTTTGTGTAGAGGGATGACTGTTGCAGTGCCATTCAGTAGGGACAAAGCCTGAGGTGAGGCTGTGATTGATCAGGGCACACAGGTGAGGTGTGAGTTCACTCTGTAGTTCATGTAGAACACAGCCAGGGATATTGTCAGGTCCCATAGAAGCTGTATTCTTGGCCTTGGACAGTGCTGTTTTAACCTGTGCAGCAGTAATACTGCATGCCTGGCAATCTACTGGTATTGTGATTGGTCCTTTGGGGGGGGAGACAGGGGTAAAGTTGGCACTGAATCTGTCATCCAATATACTGGCAATATCTGTTAGCTCAGTATAGGAAGTACCATTGTGCAGAAGCTCAGAGAAAATCTGGGTATTGCCGTGGAGATTCTTTACATAACTACAGAAGGCCTCGTTGGTATCTTTACTGTCTGCTGCAATTCTGTTTTTATAGCTAGCTTTGGAGGATTTGATGAGGGATCTCATCTTTTTGTTGAGGCTGATAAGGGAGTTTTTCCAGTCTTGGGATTTCACCTTATTCCGCATCAGTTTCCTCCTTCTGTTGTAGAGTTTGTTTATGGCAGGGGACCACCAGATTGGCTTCCTTTTTTTGGAGGAGAGCATCTTGGTTCTATTGGGTATGCTGAGAGCCATGCATTTGTGTATGTGTTCGTACAGTCCATTGGTGTATGGTTCGGCAGTCATGCAACTATTTTCCATTTGCATTGGTGCCATGAAGTTAGCCACCTCTGTTTTTAGGAGCCCAAAGTTAGCTTTGGAGAAGTTTTTCATGGTGGTTACCTTTGCGGGGGGGTGGGAGGATGTGGATTTCCAAGGTGATTAGTTTTTGGTCAGATCTAACCAGGGAGGAGCTGACTATCGGTGTAGAGCAATGCTCGCCCATGTTAGTAATGACCAGGTCAAGGATGTTGCTACCTCTAGTGGGGGTAAGAACGAGCTGGTCCAGGGCATTGAAATTAATGAACTCCAGAAAGTCGGGCAAGTGTATTGGTGCATGAATAGTTTTCCCAGTTAATGTTGGGGTAGTTGAATTCGCCTAGTGTGAGACTGTTAAGTTGAGCCCTAATATTCTCCAGGGTGCTTAGGAATGCAGAGTGTGAGTCTTGTGACATGGTTGGGGACCTATAGCAGGCTACAACCTGAATTGCTGTTTTACCCAGTGTTAGCTGCACCTGAAGTATCTCTGATGCGTTATGTTGAGCTACCGGTCTGGAGGTGTGTTCATCCTTTATGAATATGGAAACACCACTGCCTTTGGAGCTTCAGTCCAAGTTCTGGGGCTGAAAGGTGTGGAAAGAATTATAGCCTGGTAGTGTAAGGGTGCTTTCTGCTGCCTTGAACCAGGTCTCTGTTACAGCACAAATGTTGATGTTTTCCATTTTAAGGAGTGCTTTGAGTGAGTGCATTTTGAGATTTAGACTTCTAGCAATGAGTAGCATGACCTTCGGATTGTATTTGTTTGTAGCTGTTATGGTGGTAATTTGATCCTTGGAATACCACCTATAAAAGGCACTATAGGGGTGGCAAGAGTCTTGGCCAGTATCCAGAAGCCCGGGGTGACAGATGCAGGCTATCTCTGGCAAAGCATCGAAGTCTGTCAATCATGTCATCACAGGCAGACAGATACTGGATCCCCTTAGAGTGACATCAGAAACTTAGCCAATTGTTGACAATCATTTTCTGCTTGTACTGTGGTATCATTCTACTGCGGTTGTGGTGCTGCAGTAGCATTGTCACCTCACAGTTAGACATTGCCCATTCAATTCTCAGTTAGAGCATCTTCTGTGTAGCGACATGCGTGAATGGGCATTCCTTCATTGAAGGTTGTGCATTAGGCCCAGCAAGCCAGTACGTAAAAATCTACTGCCAATCATTAGCAGACCGGAGTTCCGCTGTGGTGACCCCTACCTGGGAAAAGCCGAAAGACACAAACAAAACTGTGGTATCATTCTGGGTGATGGGAGGATGCTGATCAGGGCTAGGTTCATACCCGCCTGGGCTACATAATCCGAGAGCTCCTCCATGTCTCTTTTCATGTAGTCCAAGGATCTCAGGTCATTCACACCCACACGTACAATGACTGAGTCATATTTGTACCTGTTGTTGAGGGACTTGAGTGCATGTGTTATGTGGTGGATCCTGGCACCTGACAGGCAGCTGACTGTTACTTTCTCCTTATTCAACCTAGTGAGTGGGACATCAGTGTGCCTCACTACTGAGTCACCTATGACTAGTGTGCTGGATATGCTGTTTTGCCTTAGGGGCTTTGGTTGAGTTAGCCACCATTTAGGAGAGTTATGTGTCTCATGATTAGTGTTGTATTGTGGTGGTCGAGTGCATTTCTGCCTTTGAGTTCTCTGCTGTTTGGGTAGATTTTTATTGAGACCCTCCACGAAAGTGGGTGTGTGGTTTGTGGTTTTATGTGAAGGCAGTGCTGGTGTGTGTTCTGGAGGGCTATGTGTTCCATGTGGTGTGTTGCAAGTGTTGACCTTCTCCTCTTGACCAGCTGTTCCCATCTTGGCTGGAGAGTGTGTGGCTTCCAATTTGGATATATAAGTTCATCTCTCACAAGTCTGAGTGTTGGGAAGTAAGAGGAGGGGGTTGTCGGTGTACATGAGGCAGTTGCTACATTGCCTCAGCATGCCCATGTTCACCAGGTTAATAGGAAAAAGCACAAGGAACTGACATTTAGACATGTTTGGAGGGGTGGATATTAATAATAAGTACTGGAGCTGTTTCCTTGTAGAACATTTAGTGATGATAGCACTTTTGTGTGCTACAATAATTGCTAGAAGAAGTCTGGTAAAGTGCTAGACTAACAAGCTAATAAAAGTGCAGGAGAGGAGAGATCTAGCAGATCTAAGGAAGAAATTGAAGAGCAAATTTTGATACTGCTCAGAAGCATACAAACTGTCCTGGATACAGCAAATCTCTATCTGGACTAGACTAGTTACAGAAAGGGTGGGAAACGAGCGCAAATGCAGGCTTTTAAACCAGAAAGTTCAAAGAGATGGAAAGACTGTCCAAACGGACAATAAACTACAATTTCTGGGCCCAAATCCACTCCTCTTGTGGTAGATAGGCTACCTAATACTTACCACTCTGACTGATAAGCTAGAAGGCTTCCCTCCAACACAGAAAGGCTTGGGGGGCTCAGAAGCTTACATACAGTGCTGGATACAGCAAATCTGTATCTGGACTAGACTAGTTACAGGAATGTTGGGAAAAGCACAAATGCAGGCTTTTAGACCAGAAAGTTGAAAGAGATGGAAAACTGCTCAAACAGCCAATAAACTACAATTTCTGAGCCAGAGACCAATCCTCTTGTGGTAGATGGCTACCTAGTGCTTACCACTCCCACTGACAAGCTAGAAGGCTTCCCTCCAACACAGAAAGGCTTGGGGAGCTCAGAAGCTTACAAACAATCCAGGATACAGCAAATCTGTATCTGGACTAGACTAGTTATAGGAAAGGTGGGAAACAAGTGCAAATGTGGGCTTTTAAATCAAAAAGTTGAAAGAGATGGAAAAAGCTGCCAAACGACCAATGAACTACAATTTCTGGGCCAGAAACCACTCCTCTTGTGGTAGATAGGCTACCTAGTACTCACCACTCTCACTGATAAGCTAGGAGACTTCCCTCCAACACAGAAAGGCTTGGGGGGGCTCAAAAGCTTACAAACAGTCCTGGATACACCAAATCTGTATCTGGACTAGACTAGTTACAGGAAAGGCAGGAAACAAGCTTAGATTTTTTTTTTGCATTTAAATTAACAAATGACTAAAAACAAGCACATAAGGCAGTAAATTAGGAGGCTGCTAACAAGCAGCAATAAGTGCAGAGTAAGAGCAACTGAACAGATAAGAGCACACAAAACAGCAAATTAAGACAGTTACAGTAAGAACAGTTGAATAAAGCATAATTTTTTCCCCAAGTGGGGGGACAGAGCAGGATTAACAGGTTACAGGGGTTGTTCTTCCCAAATGCTCTCTCTGTGCACAGTAGATAAAGCTGAAGAGCTGGGCCTAGTAGGAGTGTCTAAAATCAAACTATGATCTCACTGTACTCAGTTGAGTGAGCAAATGAGATGGGCTTAGCAGGAGTGTCCAAACACAAATTTACAAGAGGGGCATGCAATTTCAAAGCCGCCAAGATTAACACCAAAACAAGAACAGGGAGGTCAGGCGGAGAAACAACTGTAGAGACACAGAGAGACCACAATATTCAATTGAATTAATATTCAGTGAAAAAAATCAATAAAATGCAGTACTATATGAAAAAAGTGCAGATAAAAGTGTACTTATTTAGCTTGTATGTCCATTTGATTGCAGGTTATTTTTAGCCAGCCAACAGCTTAGATATTTAGCAGAAATAACACAAGATGTAACACTTATATGGCAAGACAAACTCCCTAGGCTAGGAGTTAAACACAGAATATCAAAGAAGTGAAACTCCCCCACTGTTGCCAATGGCTACACTTCAAACAAGCTCCCTGTAGAGACACAGAGACCACAATATTCAATTCAACTAATATTCAGTGAAAAAAAATCAATACAATGCAGTACTATATGAAAAAAATCCAGATAAAAATGTATTTATTTATTTTATTGTTTGTTAACCGGGTTAGTCCAGCTGGGCTTGTGGTCCTTTTCAGCGGAGACCCAAGGAAAAAAGTTCCAGTACATAGTATAAAAATACAGAAATTCACAACATTACGATATGCAGAAAGTGACCACATTACAATAGACATGATAAGTTACATAGTACAAACTGTACAGAAATCACAGTTTTACAATAAAATATATGTTGCATTACATTTAAGAGGCTGACAATTTGAGAATATGTGTAAGATAAGCCAGAGGCTTGTATGCTTAAAATGTTTAAGAAAGATGTACAGAGAAAAACGTATGACATTTTGTTAGTTTTGGCAATGAAAGTTGATATAGGCGAGGAGTTAGTGGTGGAGGGGTTTACGTGGGCGCATGTGAAGGACATTCCCATTTGGAGGACAGATGGGAGAGAAGCATGGATTTGAAGTTGTTATGATTAGGTCAGTTACGTAGTGGGGGGTAGTGAGTTTCACAGTTTGGCAATGGTGTGGGATAGTAGTAGTTGGTCAGGTGGGTGTAAGGGTTTGTGCACTTGCAGGAGGTTTTGGCCTTTGGATCTCAGGGAGCGGCTGGGAGTGTAGGGTATAACAGATTTGGCAAGAGAAGGGCATTCTGTTGGTTTGAAGATGAGTTTGTGGGCTGTTGTAAATTGTAGGTATATTAGGTGGTTGGGGAGTTCTAGCCAGTTGAGGGTGTGTAGAGAGTGGCAGTGATGGGAAGAGTTCTTAGAATTGATTGCAAATTTGCAGATTTTGTTGTAACAAGCTTCGAGTTTGGAACGGAGGCCAAGTTGTAGGTTGGAGAATAGGGGAGCACCGTACAAGAGGGGAGAAGAAAGGTAGATGTGAGTGTTTGTCAGGAGGGGGGGATGAGGTAGCAGTTGTGCCTGTAGAGGAGACCGATTTTCTGGTGGGTTTTTTTGATTGCGGAGAGGATGTGGGAGTCGAATTTTAGGTTTTCATCAATGATAATGCCAAGTAGCTTGGTACTGTGAATGATTTTAGAGGGGTGTTATTGTGGTTTTTGATGGAAAATAGGTCTCTGTTGAATTGGGAGGTTTTGGTAGGAGTGAAAATCATTAGTTTTGTTGGCGTTTAAGGCTAGGTGATTGGGTTGCATCCATGATTCTGTTCTGGAGAAGGCTATTTGGGTTTTGAGTAGAAGTTTGGAGGGGCAGGAGGCTGAGCAGATGATGGTGGAGTCATCAGCGTATTGGATAACTGAGGTATCAGGAATGGAGTGGTGGAAGTTGTTGATGAATATGTTAAAGAGGAGTGGGCCCAGTACAGATCCTTGTGGAACTCCTGTGAGTGTAGGTAAGAAAGGGGAGGTTGACTCTTTCCATTGCACCGCCTGTTGGCGAGCCAAAGGGAGGTAGAATGCAGGTCAGGATGGGAATAATCAGTAGAATAGATAACAAGTTTAGAAGTAAGATACGCACAAAGTGAGAAGGGTGAATCCTAAGGACTAAAGGTAGGAGAAGCAGAATGTTTGCAGGGGAGTAGGGTAGAAAGTAGAGATACTGAAAAACTACACTAGTAAGTGAAAAAAAGGTGAACACTAAAGGTAAGTGTAAATAAGTAGGTATAGGTTGCCATCTAGTGGTGAAACTGCATAAATACAGCTATGAGCCACAGTAGAACCCAGGGCTGGGGAAAGCACTGAAAGAGGAGCTTTTAGATGCTAGGAAAAGGCTGGAGAGGGGCAAGTGTGTGGATACAGAGTGGGGGAGATATGACTGCTGCAACACCTGGTAGAGCGTATGATCTAACCACCTAGCAGGGGTATTGGACTAACTTCTATGCTAGCAGTGTTAACAGTAAAACCATATACTTTCTATAAACCTTTTAAAATGTAGAGCTACTACATTCAGGGAGTAGGTGATTTGGGTCCTTTACTTGAAAAAGGCACCGGTTTTCTTTCCACATCCAACAGGGTGATATCAAAAGTCAGTGTTGGGCAGAGGATCGGGAAGTTTCTATAAACCTTTTAAAATGTAGAGCCACTACACTCAGGGAGTAGGTGATACGGGTCCTTTACTTGAAAAAGGCACCGGTTTTCTTTCCACGTCCAGCAGGGTGATATCAAAAGTCAGTTTTGGGCAGAGGATCGGGAAGTTTCTATAAACCTTTTGAAATGTAGAGCTACTATGTTCAGGGAGCAGGCGATTTGGGTCCTTTACTTGAAAAGGGTGCCCAATTGATTGCATGTTAACCTTAGCCAGCCAACATCTTAGATATTTAGCAGAAATAACACAAGATGGAACACTTATATGGTAAGACAAACCCCCTAGGCTGGGAGTTAAACACAGAATATCAAAGAAGTGAAACTACCCCCACTGTTACCACTGGCTACACTTCTAACAAGCTCCCTGTAGAGATACAGAGACCACAATACTCAATTCAACTAATATTCAGTGAAAAAATCAATAAAATGCAGCACTATATGAAAAAAGTGCAGATAAAAGTGTACTTAATTTAGCTTATACGTCCAGTTGATTGCAGGTTAAGTAACTTGTTATCCACTGACCCACCTATTAATGCTAGATACTTATATTTGCAATTAAATCATTAACACTGTTTCTGCCTTGCTTCTGTGTTCTCTATAAACATTTTCCTATAAGCCTGTTGAGGATGTTTAAAGCATATAAACAAAGCATTTTTCACTTTACAGTACTCCAATCTGAATCTGATGTCTTAGAAACAAAATAGATTGCCTTACCCCTGGCCAGAAGAGCTAAAAACCTCACTTAGTCCTACTGGTAAGTTTGTTGCTGATTATTAACATCTTAGGTGAAGCCCCATCATTTGTTTATAGGAAGGCCAGGAATATTAGAAGTTTTGTTGAATTTAAACCTAGACCATAGGTTAGTACTAGGCTAATTGCCCTTGTGAGACACTGTAAGCCTAGCCAATTATCCCTTGTGAGACTCAAACCCTGCACCTTGTGTTTGTAAGGCAAGCACCTTAACCAGTAGGCCACCCTTCCAACCCCCTCTCACCATGTGAGAAAAGCACTAAAAGATGTGAAACTAATTGTACATTTTGTATATTTATACAGCAAGGTGATAGTTTTTATTGCCCTTATTTAAAGAAGATCATTAAAACCAGTGCAGGGGGTGACTGTAACACTAAAAAAGTAATTTACAGGGCACAGTGCAATGAATATGATGCATTCAATGTGGGCAAGACTGTAAATAAACTCAAGCGAAGGATTTCATGTCATCTGTCAGAAATCCGCTCTGGATGTAAAAATAATGCACTAGCCAAACACCTTTCTCTTCATAAAAGACACACAGGTTTTAAGTTCCAGATCCTGGGTCACATAGACATGGGTGATCTTGAAGGAGACATCCCGAATATTCTGGAGAAACATGAACTCATGTGGCAATTAAAGCTGAACTCTTTTAGAAAGCCTGGACTAAACTACTACTGTTCAATTAAAAGTGCACTGGAACTTAGAAAATTGCCACATTGTTTACATGACTAATTGTATTTTATTTTAGTGCATTTTATTTTATTTTTTTCTACAAATTGGTTTTAAATACCATTTTAAATCATTTGAAATTTAAGTGTATATTTTGTTTCCATCATCATACATATATATATATTTTTTTTTTATTTTTATTATCTTTTTCTGGTTCTCTTTTTTTCCACTTTATTAAAAATGATGGTAATAACAATACTAACTAATTATACAATTATATAGGTTTTTAGGGTTCCTGTACACAGACCTGAAGAAGTCTAGAAGGACAAAAGCGATCTTTGTTAACAATAGGTTATGAAAATAGAAACTGATTTTTACTTGCAAAATGTATATGTATATATTTATATATAATTTTTGATCGCAAAATGAACTAAGGTTGATATATTTCCAACCATGTAGTATATTGCCTTGTATAAAATCACAGACTTAATAATCTACTTAATAATTTGGTTAAATAAGATGTACCATTAAAGTACATTAGGGCTATATATTATTATGACAGCTACTAGGTAGGGCAGGACCAGCTCGAATGTCACACTGATGGGGGAAGGGATGTGAATTTAACATGTGTACCAATAACACTTTGTTTTACAGCACAATAAACCACCCCCATGCCTGATAAAAAGTATATATATATTTAGAAAGCTTGTGAGGAAATTATTACTCTATTTTTGTTTTACTTGGATCGCTTGTCTGTGAACTTAATAAAGGATTTTCGACTGGAAACAGACTGCCTGCCTTGCTTGGATTATTTTTGAATACTTAGTAATACTGTAGAATTATATATTTTCTATTATTACTTTTTGACTTGACGAGTTTACGTTCGCTACTTCTACTACTATTGTCTGATCTGATTAATATACAGTGATTAACTAGAAATATATGGACTGAAAATCTTCCACACAGAGAAGTTTCTTACACTGTTTAGTTTTTAGACCCATTACACTTTAGTGGGTTGTTTTGAGACTTCGGGGATACCACGGAGATTACTTGTTTTTTGTTGCTGATTACATACACATTCAGTTGCCCACATGAAACCATCAAAGACACCCCATGTTTATGCTGTGGAAAAACATACTAGCAACCTTGACATCCAGGACTCAGTTTTCAGTCCTGTTATTTAGGCATCTTTGATAAATGGCCAGCTTTTCCTTCTGCTGCTGCTGCTGTTTCTCCCTCCCTGCAGCTTTGCCCACTTTCTGTTTTTTCTCTCTCTCTCTCTCCTTTTTTTTCTGCTGCTATTGACTTTGGACTGTGAGCTTTTTTATGCTGTCAGATGTCTATAGGTGTTTATCTTCAGTTCCAGCTCTAAGGTCATCTAGGATGGATTGAGCTGTTTTGCTCCATGCATTTTATTCACAGTTGCTACTATGTTGCTCCAGTCATAATAGACTGAATCTTAGCTGCACCCAAGGTGGTTATCATCTTTCCCTTGGTCATGACAGCAGGCTGGATTCCTTTCTATTTGCATGCTTTTGTCATCTGCAACACTGATGCTTTTTCATACTCCACAGAGCTCATTTTTGCCTGTTTCCTATCTACCACTGTCAATTTATATGCAATGTTATGGCTTGTAAACTGCAGTTCTGACACCAAACAATATACAAAAGATGACTATCCTTAAGGTAGTAAATGCACACTGCTGCCTTTGTAATAGCCAATACATATCATGCCTAAATAAGCATTACACTGTACAGCTGCAAATTAGAGTTAGAATCACTTGATCCTTTGGATTCACCAGCTCAGAATGAGTTCAGTGCCTTCAAGCATCTAAGCTGTTGCCTTAACTGAAACTCAGACAAGATTATTTCAAGCAAAGACATACGTGCACACACACACACACACACAAACAAACATCCCACAGACACATATGTACTATTATTCGTGAGGATTTACTGATATCTCTTCATTAAAAAGAAAGAGCATAAACAGTGACTGCTCCTAAGATGAATGTCGACATTTACTAGGGCACCATTCTAATTTTCATACTTCTAAGCTAATAATAAAAATTAAAAAAAATAAATAATCACTAGTCACATCAATTAACACTGGGAAACAAATGTTTTTACCTGAAATAAATTATGCATTGTATATGCTAAGATCAAGTACCTATGTCTGTAAAAAAATGTCATGTTTAATAAAAATGTTTTGAAGAATATTCAAGGAGCTCTAAACTTGCACAAGGAAATGCAAAATAAACATGTTTAAACAGTCATCATCATGAGGACTCCCATCTCTGCTAAATTCCTGTCTAAAAAAAGTGAGTCCCTGTTTCCACAGACAAAATGGAATTTAGTATGACTTCTGTCCAAAATGCAATCTATCTGCACAGTCCATCATAATGCATTATCTATATTGGTAGTAACTTTTTTCTGTTTGTTTAAAAGAATCAAAGACAAACATTTATGATTTAAAATTCACAAGATGCTTTTTCTGTTTCCACAATATCTTAGCTGTGGGAAAGGTAGAATCAAACAAGCTGGGGTGGAAAAAAAGGTAATGCATTTCTTTTTAGCTGAAAGCAGTGAAATGTTGGGAACATATGTAATGCCAGTTTTACTGCATTCCTACTAAATGCAGTCACATACTGTTCCCATTTTTTCATTCTAGATTTTGCAAGTTGCAGAATTCGCAACAACCAGTCTTTTATGAAAATAACACATCTACTTTAGTTTAACAGAACTTCTCCACAACTACTTTTGAACTGTGGTATTTATATTTCTCTCTCTCTCTCTATATATATATATATATATATATATATATTTAGATGCTTACACACACACACACACACACACACACACACACACACACACACACACACACACACACACACTCACACACACACACACACACACACACACACACACACACACACACACACACACACACGCACACACACACACACACACACACACACACACACACACACACACACACACACACACACACACACACACACGTACTGGTCACAGTTTTCTACTCAGTTTGAATCATGTGTTTATTTAAAATAACGTTCAGAAAAGAGGAAAATACAGGTTGTGCTAAACAGTTTAGCCTATCAAAATAAATTCCTTTCTCATGTTTCCGCTCCACACACTTTCCATAGTTCCTGTCAAAAACAATATTTATTTATAGTAAGTATCCCTTTATAGACCAGGTACTGGCACAGTAACAGACAAATTAAAGGACCAGTACTTACAGAGGCCACAAAATAATATAGCAGCTCTGCTTGCAGTTCCACAGACAGGAATCAACCAAAATATATTCAGCTACCACACAGGCAGGCAGGCATAAATCCAGCCAGCATCTCCTCTAAATGGTTCACCTTCCTTCTTATCATGCTCTAGCTTGACTTTCTTTTTTCTTCTGGTATGCGTAACTCCTTTGATATTTACCCTTCCTTTCCTGTTTTTGGATTAAAGTGTTTCAACAGTCCATCCATCACTATGCTACCTGATCCTTCAGATATGGCACATTGCAAGGTACCAATTGCTATAATGCTACAAGTGGGGAACCATTAGTTCAAGCTGCAGCATGTGGGTTGTATTTCCACGGTAGACCTTTGGTATTCGTATGCATGTGGTTGCATGCTTAGGACAGACCATTGGTATTCAGAGAACCATTGAACGGCTAATACGTGATCTTGAAACTGAAAGGCTGAAGGGTCATTGCTCACCAAGATAGTTTTGGGTTGGTATCCTAGTATTAGAATCACCACTGAAGAAAGACATGCTCTGTGATCAGAATGCACTCTCTTCTCAACAGGTAGCATTTCAGGGTAATGAAGGGCATGAGCTCTGATTAGGATCAACTCTTTCCCAAAAAGATAACATTTTGGGTTGGTAAGGGCCCACTTAATGTCCAAACACTCTCTGTAGCTGAATAATATTTCTCAGCATTACTAACTTTGCTACTGTAATATTGTGTTTGGAGTGTTTGTTCCTCCACATCTACATCCTGAAACAAGACTGCACCTCTGCCTACCCCTGAGACATCAGTGTATACTGCAAGATTGTTTTAAAAAGTCAGTTGCTATGGTTTCAAAGCATAGTATGTTCTTTGGCTGCCTGTAAGTGTTTTTTCATTGCATTTGTAGATTATGCCTTTAGGGGAGCCTTATTTTTAATCAGGTCAGTCACAAAGCAAGAAATACTGGCAAATCAGGATAAACATTTGAAAATAACTAGGCAGATCCAATGAAGTTTTCACTTGTTAGTTAGTCATTAATTTAATTTATTTTTATTTTATTTATTTAGCATTTCTTAACCAGGAAAGTCCAACTTGGAACAAAGCCAATTTTCAGCGGAGGCCTGGGGAGAAATGCTCCCAATGTGGGTGAGTTTTGCACTTTTTCAGCCTGTGGCTTCACAAGCCCTCATCCTGTTATGTAAGAAAAATAGTAGGCTTATGCCATGACTAACTTGCACTTAACTGGGTTACCCATCCATGCAGAATGTTTAAAATAGCTTCAACCTTGAATAAATGTTTTTTCTCATCTTTATAGAATATTGCAGTGTCTTCTAGTTAGGCTGAAACATATCTAGCATGGGGGTCTAAGAATTTTGTCCATCAGCCTCTGGGACATTACAGAGGTTATAGAAAGTCCAAAATACATCACTTTATAATGGAACAGCCCATCAGTTGTGAGAAACGCTGCTTTTCCTTTGCCTGGAGTTACAGGGGTTTTCCAGTAGCTTTTGAGTAAGTCTAAAATGGAAGCCTGTCCTTGCCCAAGTTCTCAGTTTGTTCACTTGGGTCATGGGATGTGAATCAACATTAAATATGCTGTTTACTTTCCCAAAATCATTGCCAAACCTTATACATCCATCAGGCGTGGATAGCAGTAGAATGAGACTATCGCATTCATTACTGGATTCTTATATACCCTCAAGTCTAAGTGTTTTTGTAATTTGTCCCTAATGGCTTGCTACTGGGACTCTTCTATGTGATACAGTTTCAGGTATATTCTCTGTCCAGACACACCTGCAATGTGGTGCTGAATTAAACTAGTTTTACCAGGCAACTTAAGGGATATGTTCTTATTTTGGAATATAAAGTCTTACACTTTCTGTATCTGCAACACCGATAACATCTCCCCTATTCTGACTTCAGCACATGTTGCAGAAACCTTAATTCTTCCCTGCTAACATACTACAGAATTTATTTATTTATTTATTTATTTATTTATTTATTTATTATTTATTTTACAGCCCACTGCTGTTCATACTGGTAATGGATTACATCAGCAAACAGGTTGGAGGGGTCAAAGCAACAAAGCTGCTGTATGCAGACGAAGTAGCAGTACAGGCAGACTCTGATCTAGAACTTCAGCAAAGGATAGGAGAATGGAATGCAAATCTGAAGGCACATGGGATGAAACTAAGCACAGATAAGACAGTGGTAATGGCAGCAGATTGGGGAAATCAGAAGAAGCTGAGAATAGAGATAGATGGGAAGATAGTGGAACAGGTAAACAGCTTCAAGTATCTGGGAGGGGTGGTTGAGGAGAAGGGTAGTCTGAATGAAGAGGTCAAAGCTAGAATCAGAGGGGCTGCAGCAAACTAGCATAGAGTATCAGGTATAGTATATGACAGAAGAATGCCAAAGAAGCTGAAAAGTAAGGTGTACAAGACAGTGGTGCGACCAGTACTACTGTATGATATAGAAACCTGGGCAGTAAAGGCAGAACAGTTGAAGAAGCTAGAAGTGATGGAAATGAAGTGCCTGAGAAAGGTGGTAGGATGTACACTGCGGGACAGGCGAAGAAATGAGGACATAAGAGCAGAAGCCAAAGTAGCTCCAATTGCAGAAAAGATCAAAGAAAACAGATTACGATGGTATGGGCACATGTGTAGAAAAGCAGAAGACAATCTGGTGAGGGAGATTTGGGGCAGACAGGAAGAAGGTAAGAGGAAGCGACGACGTCCCGCAAAGAGGTGGATGGATTGTGTGAAAGAAGATCTGCGACAGTCAGGCATGAGTGTTGAAGAAGGCAGGAGAGTGGCACTGAATCGAGAGAGGTGGTGACAGTTAATACGATACCCCGACCCCATGTAAATGGGAAAAAGGGGATGATGATGATGATGATGATGAATGATGAATGATTTATTTTACATTTGCTGACCGAGAGTGTCCGACTGAAAAGCCCTTTTTCAGCAGACGCCTGGGGAGAAAAGCTCCAGAACATACAAAAATTACTATAGAGATATTCAATAAGTTACAAATCTCACACAGTAATTGCCAAGATTATACAATATTATAAACAAAATCATGATAACAATTAAAGCATAAGAAGCAAAAATGTTGTAGTTTAAAAAAAATAACTAATGTAAAGTTCAATATGAAAAGTTTTGAAAGTTACATAGAAGGAATGGGAATGTAATAGATAAACAAGACTAGGTTGGTTGGTTATGGTCAGGCAGGATGCATGCAGTGGCAGGTCCAGTGTTTTTCTGAAGTAGTCGTTGGTGGCTAGCTTACACTGTTTGGGGTGAGTAAGGTTCCTTATTTCTAGTGGGAGTTTGTTCCATAAAATAGAGGGGTGGTAGCTGTATAAGTTGTGCCCTGTCTTAGATTTAGGTTTATAACCAGTTAATAGGTCTTGGTTTGCACTTCGGAGATGTCTGATAGGGGAACAGAGGGCGATGAAGGATGATAGTGCTGAGCAGAAAGCAGGCTGCTTTAGAATGGTGTGTATGATTTGGAGTTGTGATTAGAGAAACAGGTGTGGTAATTCTAGCCAGTTCAGGTATTTTAGGGAGAGACAGTGGTGGGATTTATATGTTTGTTGAGCTGCAAATCTGGCTATCTTGTGATAGGTCGATTCTAGCTTGGTGAGTAGGGAGGAGTTCAGATTTGTCAGTATTTGGGAACAGTAAGTTAACTAAGGTAGAAGGTAGTCATAAGAAAGAATAACCCTAGCTTCAGAGGTGAGGAATTTGTTATTCCTGTACAGACGTCCTAGTTTTTGGTGTTTTTTTTTGATGCAATTATTAATGTGTAGATCAGATTTGAGTTAATCATCAATGGTAATGCCAAGTAGTTTTGTACTAGATTTGACTTCTATAGGGATATTGTTTAGGGACGTTATGGAGAAGGAAGTCTTGATGTGGTTAACAGATTTAGGAAGAAAGAGTAGCAATTTTGTTTTTTTAGGGTTGAGGATGAGTTGGTTATTTGTGAGCCATGTCTCTACTGAGTAAAGGATGCCTGGGTATTAGTTAGGAGATTATATGGTGAGTTTGCAATAGTGATGACTGTAGAGTCATCTGCATATAGGACAATGATAGACTGAGGACAAGAGGAATAAAGTGACTTGGTGAAGATATTAAAAAGTAGAGGTCCAAGAATGGATCCTTGTGGGACACCTGCTCTTACTGGAAGGGGGGTAGATAGTGTTGAGTCCTATGACTGCTATCAGTGAGATAGCTAGAGAACCATGCAATTGTGCCAGGGGAGAAGTTAAGGTCTGTATGTTTGTTATGTAGCAGAGAGTGAGAGACAGTGTCAAAAGCCTTTGATAGGTCAAGGAATAGGCAAGATATGAGTTTATCATCGTCTTTGGCTGGAGAAATAGTGTTGAGGAAGGATAGTAGAGCTGTGGTGGTACTATGCTTGGTACGGAAACCTTGCTGTGTAGGAGTGAGCAGTTTTCCCTGTATGAGATAATGCATAACTTGCTTATGTATACATTTCTTGAGGACTTTTGAGAGAGGAGAGAGGATAGTGATAGGTCTGAAATTAGAGATTTCTGTGGAGTTACCTCCTTTATGTATAGGAAGAGTGTAGAACTGTTTCTAGATAGATGGAACTTTAGATTCAGAGATGAAGCAATTTATTAGGCTAGATACAGGCATGGCAAGGGAGTGTGCAGCAGTTTGGAGAAAATATGGCTGGATATTGTCTGCAGATACAGAGCATGGCTTGAGCTTAGAGAGTAGAGTTTTAATGTAGTTAGTGGGAACAGGTTTGAAAGTGAAGGAGTTTTCAGTGTTAGTAGTTGGGGGTTCAGGGAGGTTAGAAGTGTTGCTGTTTGAGGGTTTGGGGTTAAATAGTTTGGAAAGAGAGTCAATGAAATAGGTGTTAAATGTGTTGGCAGTCTCTTCAGGTGACTTGTCAGGACATGAATTTGGTGAGGTTGTGTTGACAGGATGTAGTATCTGGTTTATAGCATTCCAGAATTCATTTGGATCAGATTATAATAGAAATTTTTTTTGTCTTTGTTGATGAGTTTTTTGTTTGATTTCTAAGTTCTTTTACTTTTGCAAGTCAACTGAAAGTTTGGAATGTACCCATATTTTCCAAGCCATATCTCTGATTTTCATAAGGGTACGGATGTGTTTAGATAACCAGGGTGATATTTGTACTTTTCTGGGTGGAGCTAGAGAATTTAAAATGCCAGTGAAAGTTGAGTTGAAGGCTTTTCTAAAGAATCTCCAAAAGAACTTTCTATCCATGGTTTCAAAACATTTCTGTCATCTAACTCAGAGTAGTAGTAAGGTAAATTGGTGCCCTAGGCAGTCCCCAGACTGGTACCTCCTGACACTGATGTTGAAAAGCTGAAGAGCACAAGAAAGCTCTTCCAGTCTTTTCTTGACCGCACCATTGGACAGAAAAGTCTGAAAAGTCATAAAGATATTTATTCATTTAAGTAGCCACATGGTCATAACTGTTTAAATAAATGAAAATAAAACTGCATTGCTAATGAAGAACAACAATACATCACCATTATTCCATTCCCAAACAATCTGTATTAAATATATCAACAACTTGTGCCCTGGACAGCCACCCCCTTCACCCTGTCATAGATATGTCTCAAATACAACTGTTCTGGTTTCCTTTTCCTTGTTGACTTAGCTTATAATTCAGTTCACCTATGTTCTCTCACTTTTAAAGGGACTTGCTATTTTACAAGGAGCTTGTTTTCAACACTGGTTACAAATACAAATTCTCTATCGCCTACTTTTAACTCTCTAAAATGAACATTAATGTCGAGCACTCTTTCTTATGCCTGATGTGCCCTCTTCACATGTTCTCTCGCTACTGGCATCACAGTTTTTAACCTGTCCTGCATATCAAAAATATTGTATTATGCTTTCATAGGAGTGTTTTCTTCTTGTTTCATGTCTTTTATTATCTCTAACAAGCCTTGGATGGCTGCCACCTATCAGCTCAAATGGGCTGAATTCATTTGAGCTTTGAGGCACTTCTCTTACATCAAAGGGAAATATGACAGGAGTTGATCCCAATCCCCTTCCCCATCTATCTGTATAACCTTTTATAACATAGACATCCTTAGCTGTTTCATTTTAAAGCACTGACAAAGTTCATGCATCACTGTGGACATGGATGAGTTCTTGAGGTAGTAAGAATTACTAGGAAAATCCCTACCCTAGAGAAGAGCATTACTGGTTCTTTCACTAAGAATTTTGTATTGACTCTTCACAGGGGTACTGCCTCAGGGAATTTTGTTACATTATCAGTAATTACTAGGATACAGTGTTGGTCATTTGCTTTCACAAGTGTATATAGATTATCTACTGGTATGTGGTCAAAAGAGACTTTTTCAATGGTAAAGATATCAGAGGATTCTTAAATGCTGTGGTGGATGCTATCCATTGGAACTAATGGTATGCTGTAGAGAAGCTCTGTATGTTGTTTGTAATATCAAACCACCAATACCTAGCCAAAACTGTAGCCTGTCCTTTGTCCATTCTTGAAAAGCTACTCAAAATGTGGCTATGAACTAATTTCATTAGATGTATTCTGAAAGGTTTTGGAACTAATAACTAAGTGTCTGTTCATTCTCTTTTGGTTACCTTATATAGCAGGTAATTTCTTAGCACAGATTAAGGACATGTTGTGGGCCTGTTCTGTTCTGCTCTATTGGTTCCAATCTCCTCTCTTAACGTTCTCTTTAATTCTACTTCTGTATTATCTTCCCACTGAAATTTCTTGAACTTAAAATGACATATATGAGTGTGTGTTTTGTGTGTGTGTGTGTGTGTGTGTGTGTGTGTGTGTGTGTGTGTGTGTGTGTGTGTGTGTGTGTCTGTGTGTGTGTGTAAAAGATAAGCACATTCTCAATGCCAATTGTTCATTTGCACTTGAGTAATTCTGGAGCATTAATGGTTAAATTTGTATAGCTTTAAATGCTCCCTGGGAATGAAATACAGCCTCAAGGACTTGATAAGGCAGAAGTGCAAACAATATTAACATGATCATGGCAAAGGAGAATATATCATTTTGCTACTGATAAAAAGTAATTTGCATTACTTACAAAAGTACTATAAAAATGATTTTACGTGAATGTATATTCCAATCCCAAATTGCCCTTGTTTCACATTCCAGCAAGGAAATGCTCAAGATCCTGATAAATTAGACTCTAGCAATATATGGAACAAGAACTTCCAGATGTCTAAGCTGGTTATAGAAAGGGCAGAGGTCAAGAGATCAAATTGTCAACGTTCTCTGGATATGAAGGAATAAAGGGAGCTTCAAAAGAATATTTACTTCTGCTTTATTGATTATTACAAAGCCTTTGACTGTGTGGACCATAAGTGATAGGAGAAATGGGGATACTGGGTCTTCTTCCTTCCTTCCTAAGGAATCTGCATACATAACAAAAAGCAGCAATTAGAACGGAATATGGAATTAGCGGACTGGTAAAAGAGTACAACAAGGTTGCATATTGTAACCTTACTTATGTGCTGACTATATCATAGGAAATGCTAGGTTAGATGAATTAGTTGCTAGAGTCAAAACTGCTGGGAGAAATATTAACAACCTAATTACTTCAAAGTGCAGAATTAAAGAAAACAAGAAAGGCATCTAGGTCAGTGAGATAAGAGCTAAAAAATATTCCAAGGGAGTATACCTGGTGAACAGAATACTTAAAGCGTTATGATTGGAAGTTGGTATAATGTCAAGGAGATGAAATAACAAATATTTCAGAAAGCAAAAAGATTAAGATGGCAAATTGTCTGTCTGTGGAGGCTTCAGACGTAACAGAGGAAAGAATGAGAACAAAGGGGATAAAGACAGAAAAAATATGTCAGTTTGAATGCAGAGTTTTAGGGAATAAGCAAAGAGCAACAGGGAACCATATTTAAATCAGCAGTGCAAGATTTACAAGAAGACAATAGAAAAGGAAACAAATATTTGTGCAGGATTGGGCATATTAAGGAAAACTTCCATATAATAATTTGCAGGATAAAAAACAAAGAGGGAGAGACCAAACAAAAGAAGATATGTCACGGATATGAAGCATCATAATATCAGTGATACATAAGATGGCATGTTCACTGGCCTAGAGCCAGACATCTTGGAGAGTGAAATTAAAAGGGTCCTAACAAAAATGCTGCAGGAGGTGATGTAATTCAAACTGAGTTGCTTAAACTACTATAAAATGATAGTGTTACAATGTTGCTTCATATTTTCCAGCAAATATGGAAATTATGGTAGTGGACTGGAAAAGGTAAATTTATATTCCAATCCCAAATTGCCCTTGTTTCACATTCCAGCAAGAAAATGCTCAAGATCCTGCAAATTAGACTCCAGCAATATATGGAACAAGAACTTCCAGATGTCTAAACTGGTCATAGAAGGGACAGAGGTCCAGAGAGCAAATTGTCAACATTTTCTGGATATGAAGGAAACAAGGGAGTTTCAAAAGAATATTTACTTCTGCTTTATTGACTATTACAAAGCCTTTGTCTGACATAAGTGGTATGAGAAATGAGGATACTGGGTCTTTTTATTTCCCTCCTAAGGAATCTGTATATGCAAAAAGAAGCAAATGTTAGAACTAAATATGGCATAACTGACAGGTTCAAGACTGGTAAAAGAGTACACTAAAGCTGCATATTGTAACCTTACTTAATTTATATGCTGACTATATCATGGAAAATGCTAGGTTAGATGAATTAGATGTTGAAATCAAAACTGCTGGGATGAATACAAACAAACATGGATATAAAGATGATGCCACTCTAAGGGCTGAAGGTGAGGAAGAGATGAAGAGCTTGTTGATGAAGGTGAAAGTACAAAAGCTGGTTTAGCGCTCAATGTAAAAACAATGCCACTTTGTCCCATCAGTTCTTTGCAAATAAATAGGGAAGAAGTAGCAGCTATGACAGATTTTATTATCCTGGACTAAAAAATCTCTGCTGATGGTGACTGCAGCCATGAAATTAAAAGATGCTTGCTTTTTGAAATGAATGCTATGTCAAATCTGAATTAAATTTAAAACACCAAAGACATCACATTGTCAACAAAGGTCCATATAGTCAAAGCTATAGTTTGTTTAGTAGTAAATACATGTGTGAGAGTTGGACTACAAATAAGGCTATGCACTGGGAAAGTGATGCTTTTGAACTATGGGATTGCAGAAAACTTGAGAATTCCATGGAATACAAAAAAAAAAAAAATCAAACCAGTCAATTTTTAAGGAAATAAATCCAGACTGTTCACATGAAGGTTTGGTAGTAAAAATAAAAAAAAAATACTTTGACCATGTAATGTAATGATATGATACACTAGAGAAGGCACTGACCTGGGAAAGACTGAATGCAAAAGAAGGGGTCTACAGCAACTAACGTGGATGGATAGTATTACTAAAGCAATGAATATGAATTTGCAAGAACCTGATAAATTAGCTCTTGACAGGCAGGCCTGGAATGATGAAGTCCTTCAGTTCACAAAAAGCCACATTTGACTAAAATAGTAAACAACAACAATATCTACATACATATATATATTTTTTTATATAATTGGTTGGCACACCACAATGTTGGTAGCAAGAAAGTCAACTGTAAAAAGCCAGCATCGGAAATGCTGACAATAAATTGCACATGTGAGAGTGAAATCCTTGTTACATGCATCCAACAAAAAACAAAATTACATTGCCCTGGATTTACTAAACTTCCATGCAGGACTAGCTTAGTCCTACATGGAAGCACCCATTTAGGAGCAGGATGGCAGTGCGCCATGCATATTAAGATGGTGCACTGCCCAAGCTCCTAGGCTTACACGGAGCATGTACGAGTGCAGGGGGTGTGTCTGAGAGCAGAGCTCTCAAAATAAACATGCCCCTGCAAATAGAACAGCAGAAAGTGGTTAGAAATGAGTGAGACCCCTCATAGGTGTCCACATATCCCCACCAACAGTGCCCCATGTGTACAACAGCAACAGTACATACAAAGGAAATGAAGAAACCTGTGCTTAGCTATGGTTAAAGCAGCTTAAAAGGCTGAAGAAGATAAGAAAGATATATGCCAATGAAACAGCACAGCAATAGTGCAGTGGGCAGAGCATTTGCGATGGGCACATCCGTGCATCTATGGTTAACTGTACTCGGCTTAGGCATTCCCGGTTCGAGTCTCACTGCAGCACAATCTATTTTACATGGTAAAGCACATTATAACCAATATTTCTGTTGCAATACCCACTAAATAACACATATCTATGAATTGGAGTACTGCAGAAAATGCACATGTGAAGTTTCAGTGTCAGAATGAATAAGGCACTAGTAAGCAGGTTTAAGCAGAAATAAGCAGTAGTAAGCATGTGTAAGCACTAGTAAGTGTGCTTAAGTGCATTTGTATGGGGGTAAGCATTGCCTACACAGATTAAGCAATGTGGAAGCTAATTGAGTAAAGAAACTGTCCTACACAGATTAAGCAATGTGGAAGCTAATTGAGTAAAAAAACTGTAACCAGAAGTCAGCAGTGCTTACCACCGTGCAAACATGCGCACACCCATTTACAACTGCTTTAAAGTGCCTTAACCACTCTGTATCCAATGGCCCATGTCCCACCCAGCAACAAAATAAACAGCCTCTGCAAGGCTCGAACCCAAGACCCTGTACACTACAGTCACAGTAGTTAACCACTAAGCCATCATAGCAGTACATAAGCTTGAGGTTTCAACAAACAAATCCTCACCACAGGAAAATCAAAATGAACATGTGAAAGGAATGTATGTACAGGTTGATGCTGTATAACTTGCTACATAACATAAATATGTGAACTAGAGTACTGCAGTAAGGCCAGATGTGAGGTGTTATTGTAATAAAGTGTTGAAGTCCCCAAGGACCCCATACAGTGTACGTACACATGAATCACAGATACCAGACGCAGATATAATATGTAACAAATAATAAATCAATGCCAAAAGGAAAATATAATGCTAATTAAATATTAAGCAATGGTAAGCATTGCACAGCTCAGCATACTTGATCTACTGCTCCAAGTGATCCCCCCTTTGCTGCTTGAGGTCAGTATGGTGATGCCTGACCTGCTCTCCAGTCCGGGGGATATCTGTGGCACTGGTAAGGTCACGGGCGAGACTGTCCCATGCCTCCACTTTATACTGAGAGCCTTGGTGCTGGCCCCGCAGTAGTCTCTGCTCATGGTGTTTTACCCGGAGCCATACCATGAATCTGGACTCCTGGGTGCACCAGCACTGTGCTCTAAATCGAGTGCCTTCCCCAACTCCAGCCAGTCTGCCTACAGTAGGAGCTGCTACCAGTTATGGAAAGTATTCACGCCTGTGGGGTTTAAATATGCCCACTTTCCCGCACTTTCCCATGATTGGATGGTTTTGAAAAGGCTAAGCTATGGGCACACCTGCTTACCTAATGTTGGCATTGCTTAAAGAGGTATACCACTGGGCAGATTGAGTTATCCAGCCTACACATTGACATACCAGTGTGATGATCCAAGAAATGTAGGCAGCTTCTACTGACATATAACTGATAGTCAGACCTGTACATTGTCAGAGAATGTATATGAAAACAAACCTGTCATTGTAGCATCCCACCCAAAGTGTATGACAGCTAATCTCAAAATATGTTGCATTAACACCTGCATCCTGTCAAGCCGTGACCAGAGTGTGTGCAATAACAGATTGTTAAATATGTGTATAACATCAACATGGAATCTGGGAGTATGTGCAGAAATTGTCAGGTAGTGCTAACATTGATTTTCTCAACAGCTATACCAGGTAAGAGGTGTAGACTGTAGGTTCAACACAGTTCACTTATATACTTGTCTACAAGCATGGAATCTAGGAGTATGTGTAGAAATTGTCAGGTAGTGTTAACAGTGATTTTCTCAACAGCTATAACAGGTAAGAGGTGTAGACTACACGTAAGACACAGTCCACATAGATACTAATCTCCAAACATGCCATTGTACAAAGTAAGTTCAGTGGGTAGTGTAATAATACATGTAAGGTACAGATCACTGCAGTGACTAAGAAAGTTGTGAGTACTACAGGGATATATTACTTGTCAATGGACCTTTCTCTCTCACCCCCACCATATGTGCGACAATAACCTAATTACTCACCTCAACTGGTACGTGCACACTCCAAACTTCTGTCGGGACATATGTCCTATTGATTTATACATATTCACATTTGGTTCTTTGCATGTGCGATGTTAAAATACTCCCATATTGGTGGCCTGTTGCCACCAATGAAACCTGCATGCTGTTGTAATGACCACTGTTGTCCCATATATGCATGTGTTCTGCTCGCTCTGCAGCTGTTGTAAATCTGGTGTCTTGGGTTAATGGGAATACTTATGCATGCTGTTATAACTAATCCTGAATGCTGTTATTGATTACTAACTGATATCTTTCTTAAAACTGCAACACCATAGCTCGTATGGGAAGCCCGGTCCCAGTGGACCCACCTGTCCCACTTCAGCTGGCCATGGCACCGGGCCCCATCACATCTGGGGCCCAGCCTGGGGAACTTCCTCCTCCATTGGCCCTGCACCACCTTTGGGTGGAACTACTGCAGGGGATGGGGCTCAGCCCTCCCTGGGAGCAGGGGCGGAGAGGTACCTGTCACCCGCCTTCAGGTCCAGGCTGTGGTGCGTAACGAGCACGACAAGGAGATTTGAGACAAGCTACGCCAGCTTGAGGGCCTCATGGTGCAATTAGAAGGTGAGCCTGCCCCTCCTACCTAGCCCCCAGCACAGCCACCTTTGAGGCCATGAAGGTGCAGTGGTGACTGCCCATGGGTGAGGACCTCAGTCCCACTGTTTCCATTTGGGGGCTCATGGTCTTGCGACTTCCAAACACCCCTCCCCATCCAAGGTGCCCCCCCACATGTGTCATATACCACCCCTGTATGCATCTTGTTTATCTTATTTGTTAACCTACCCAGCCTACCTCCACAAATATACCTACTACCCCTCCCCAACATCCCACTCTCAGCTGAAAAAAAAAGGGCAATCTGTCTCCCAAAAAAAAAAATCTCGCCCCATACATAGCTGTCCATTTCGCACACGTGTCCACTGGACACATGTAATCCAGTCTAATTGGCATCACAACAAATTATTGTTGTCCTCACCCCCCCCCCCAAGGTGTTTGAGTGTCCAAATCTACCTCCAAATTCAGTGTATATGCACAGCTGTAGCTGTAGAAGAAATGTGCAGCTATGGACCTTCCCTACACCCTTCCTGCACATCCCTGGATATTTTCCCTACTGTCTTTCCATCTTTGTGCCCTTTATTTCACCACTGTCCTATCAACCCCTTTTTCTTTTCTTTTAAAGGAATTAGCGCTCACCGCTGGGGTAAGTAGGAGTAAGCACATTTAAGCAGCAGTAAGTGGGTCTAAGCCTATTTGTGCTGGAGTAAGCTATGCCTACACATGTTAAGCAATGTAGAAGCTGAGTGTAAAAACCTGTAACCAGAAGTTAGCAGTGCTTACCTCCACGCAAACTCACTTACAACTGTTTTAAAGTGCCTTAATCACTCTGTATCCACTGGCCTGTGTTCTGCCCAGCAACAAAATAAACAGCCTCTGCAAGGCTCAAACCAAGGACTGTGCACACCATACACAAAGTGATTTACCACTGAGCCATGCCAGATACACATAAATCTGATGTTTTCAGAAACATAACATCCAGCCTAGTCATGCAACAGTACAGAAAAAATATACCAACATCTAGATGTATGTATGTGTGTAAATATATTAGTATCTAAACAGATACAACATATCTATATATGTATATATATATATATATATATATATATATATATATATATATATATATATATATATTCAGAAATATATACATATATATAAATATATATGAACACATATACATGCAAATGCTGACATCTACACATATATATGTCAACACCTATATGTCCACATATACACAGCAAGTTACATATATGTATAAAGCTATAGATCTCCATAGGTATATACAGACATAAGCAAATATATATACCTATATAGGTATATATGGCCATACATCTGTAGATAGCAATGGTAGAATAACAGAAACATATATGTCCACATGCACTGTAAATGGGGTTGTGAGGCCCCAAACAATATACGTCTTGTACAGATTGGCATACCCCCCCCCACAGCCAAACACGTCAGCCTCACAATACACTACCAGGTTTATTGTATTTTATTTGTGTTATTTAAATAGGGATTTAAATTATTTTTCTTTTATTCTTTATTTGCTTATATTTCATTCCCCTCTCCCTCACCCACTAGGCGGGCAGACCAGTACAGGCCCATCCAACCCAGCCTCTCCTCGACCGATATTTTCTTTACCCACAGTCCCACCCCACCCCCATCCCCGCTGCACACAGGCAGCCACCATCCCTTCTCTGGTTACCAGCACATAGCAACCACACCACCACACTTTGTCCACCCTTCACTCCTTCTCCCCTCAGGACTCATCTTGTATGTTGTCCCGACCAAAGTATCTTCTGTCTTCCACATGCTGTACTCCATGCACATATGAACACAGCCATGCTTATCTGTAGAGACATGGGGTTACTGCAAAGAAAGTCATCCAATGTTTGGGTCGTCCTGCATAGGATGAATTTTTTTTTGGTAATAACAATAGACTTCACGGGTGACTGTGTTTACACAAATGGTTTTATTTTTAGGTATCGCAAAGCATACGTGTTACACAAGGTTGCCTGGTATGCACACGATACCTGATAGGAATGTCTAATTCAGGTATACAGGAAACACACGACCCTCATATACACATGGCACTGCAGGTTCCCCTCCTGATAACTAAATTCTTTTCTAATGAAGATGCACACAGCACCTTGCAGGACCACTGGTCTCACAGTATTATTGGTTAAGAACTGTGGTGGTAATTTAAATAAACAGCTCAAAATATTGTATTTAAACAATGATAAAATGGTTGCGTTTAATAATAAAATGTCTTTCTGCAGAAGTCTGGATAATAAAGAGGACAAAAGCGCTAAATAATACAGGAGTCTTGGGTGTTTTCTCTTCAAGTCATTTTGAATTTGTTTGGAATGCTTATGTGTCATGGAGTTTGTTTGTTTTTAGTGATATTTATCTATGTTTTTTCATGTGGTCTGGTAATATATATATATATATATATATATATATATATATATATATATATATATATATATATATATATATATATATATATATATATATATATATATAGATATATAGATATACAGGTGACTACACATACACACGCAGACATATGTACAGTAAGATACTTATGTAGTAGGTGCACACAATATGGTACACCCACTATGCCTACAGTGAATACCCTAATAACTGGACACTGGCTGACCCACCCATACAAATGACATTCATTGCCTGCAACATATACCCACAGAGTGGTCATAGGATAAACACCACACACAGGTTTGCAGAAATGGAATACCTTTATTTGTGTACTATTACAGAATTACATGCCATGTCATATAGCTGTTCAGACACTGACATCCATATCAACAGAGTAATGCAACTGTGAAACAGTTATACTAATACAGTAGTCTGCAAAGGTCCACAACTGTTGCTGTCCAGGCCATGCCCTTCAAATTGTACATTAGTAAGGACAGACTGGGCCACAGGATACCACACAATCAACAGTAAGTGATGAAGGTGTATAGTCCAGCAGTCTGTATCTACACACTGTACACAATCGCTAGGTGGTAAAGTGTTCAGTTGACCAAATGGGATGTAACTGTTACATAACAAGGCATAACTGATACCATCACAGGCACACGGACACAAAGAACAGTCTGTATGACAGGAGGCAGTAGGCCTGCAGTAACCCACTTTATGTAAGTAATGTCAAGATAGGTGACATGTATTGTACTGTACATGCACATACCTTAAGACGGCTCACCCATGATACCCCCACATGTTGTAACAGCCTAGGTTATGTATGGTGCATCCCCCACCCAGACTCATTAATACAGGGCCATATACCACTGTTACATACACTAGCCTCTGGGGTGCATATGGGCACACATGTATTGTGCAGGTGAAGGTCACACATATATGGCCCCAGCCCCACCATATGTGTGGGGGATAAAACAGCAGTGTACTGCTGACAGGCATGGCAGCATGGTATAAATATATGTGCATATGTATCTCTATCTGTATATGTGTAGACATATACTGCGCTGTATATGTATACATCTGGGTGTGTATATGCATATCTATGTACATATACACACCCATTTATATATGTCGATACCTGCTGTGGAGTCCTCAGAACATATATGTGATGGTGAGTGACATCTGCAACAGGGATATGGTAGATATATGGTAGGTGAAGTACAAGTGCCTGTCCGCATGAACAGGTGCCAGTATCAATACAGCCACACTCTCACAGGGACGCACACACATTGGCACACTTGGCAGGGCCAGGGATACAGCTCATCACTAGTGAGATTGCCACAACACATTACTGTGCAGGTATCACATGCACCACAAGGGTCATACGAAGGTTCTGTGGGCAAAATGTATGGGGAGGTGTCTGGCATCAAACAGCATGCTTCAGTATGCCACTGGGGATTGTAGTGAGTGTGGATGTGATCATATGCATCATACAACACACAGGATGCCAGTACTGACATGCATGGGTGCATTTATGCACGGGTATGTGGTGGGCGACTGTGCCAGATGGCTATACAAGGCTAGATGATGGGTATAACTTGGCATCAGGCCACATGACAATGGTCTGCATTGTGGCTCAGGGTTGTGGCTTCTGCATTTGCCTACACAGGTGGGTATTGTATCCACCATCCAGTCACCTGGATGACTATTGCATGTGGCCAATGCTGTGCATTGTTTGCCATGTATGTGTTCCATAGTCCATGACATGGACAGTGTCTGGGATATGCACACCTCCCACATGCATGTACAGTGACATGTGGAACTGTACCTGGGGTGTTGGGCCTATGTTGTGTGCACAGATTATCATCAGATGTGCCATTCTTGGCCACCTGTGGCAGGAACTGGTAATGGACAGCAGGTTACCCTGCACCTACATTGATATCATGCTAACAACATTCCCTGGTGTCAGTGGCATCTGTCCATACAGAGCATGTTTTCAGGCATGGTATGTCCTTTGTGGGTCACATGTGATGACACCATAGGTGTTACAGGTGTCCAGTGGGGAACATGGGGAAGGTGCACTGTCTGCGCCTATTGGACAGATGGACAGGGTGCCATACCCTCTTTACACCACTGCATTCACTCCATAGTTACTATCAGTCGCCAATATGCAGTATACAACACACATATTGGCTATTGCCTTGGCATATGTGTGTGTGTGTGTGTGTGTGTGTGTGTGTGTGTGTGTGTGTGTGTGTGTGTGTGTGTGTGTGTATGGGACATGGGGTGAGAGTGTGCTGTGGGTAATACTGGGGTTGCTAACTGAGATTGCCTGGCCTTGATGTCACATGTATGGGTATGGACTTGCACCCCAGTCTCTCAGCTATTTCACATCTGTTATCTCTGTACAATGGACATTGTGATATATACTAGGGCCACCATATAAGAAATTTGCAAAACCCACTCCACATTGGGCTCAGGCTTCACACACTCACACCCACAGGATATGAGTTAGACACACAAACACCTGGGAGTAGAACCCCTACCTAACTAATTTATTACACTACAGCACTACACAGGTATACTACACACCATGGAGATTACTGGTGTACTCCATCCCCAAAGGTGTATATCACATTGGCTGACATCAGCAGGATAGCCAAAGTAGGGCATTTGATATGTACTGAGTGTGACTAGCCTAGAATGCATTGTACGCTACACAGACACTGGAACACACACAAAACATCCACAACTGACTTGTGTGGGTGGAGAACCCCTAACAGAGGTCTCTATCACACTACAGCATGGAGCTGTTATAGGACGCACCACAGGGAATACTGGAGAATCCCTTCCCCAAAGGTGTATTTCACAATGAATGGCATCAGCATCCCTAGCAAAATCAAGACTCACTCCCCTAAGAGAAGGAAATCAGTCTGGTGGACCCCTGCCATAAACAGGCTATACAAAAGAAGGAGGAAACTAGTTCAGAAAAAAGCAAATCCCAAGAAGGAAAGGCATCCCTGATCAGTATCAGTAAGAAACTAAAGTCCCTCATAAAATCATCCAAGGCTAACTTCGAAATAAAAATAGCCAAGGATTCGAAAGATAACCACAAAGCCTTCTTTAGCTATGTCAAGAATCTAAGTGGCAACTCGCAGATATGCTCTGAGCTAGTGCAAAATAGCACAAAATATACTGAACCTACTGATATTGCCAACATCCTGGCAGATAGATTCAGTGCAAACTTCACCCCCCTCTCATCCCCAAAAGGGCCCACAACAATACCGGAAAAGTGTAGTGCCCCAGAAATCACAGACACACAGGTGAAAACAGCCCTTTCAAAAGCCAAAAGCACAGCATCAATGGGGCCAGATGGTGTTCCAGACTGTGTCTTGCACGAACTACAGAACGAACTAACTCCCCACCTAAACACACTGTTCAACCTCAACCTCTCCACAGGCTACGCACTCATAGAATGGTGCACAGCAACAGTTATTCTGCTCCACAAAGGAGGGGCCACAACTGACCCTGGTAACTATCACCCCATAAGCCTGACTAGCCTGGTTTGCAATTCTATGGAGTGCATCATCATGGAACTCATTAACAAAGACTTTGGGAACCTCCAAACACTTGACCCGACCCAGTTTGGCTTTGTTAAGGGCAGATCATGCTTACTAAACCTGGTTGACTTTTTCGAGACAGTCACCAAGGCCATAGATGAGGGGAAGGTGGTTCGCACAACCTACCTTGACCTCACCAAGCTTTTGACACCATTCCCCACTTGGGAATTATAGAAAAACTCACCAGCCTGAACACTATGTCACGAGATGGGTTGCCAACTGGTTTACAGACAGAACTCACACGGTAAGAATAGCGGGCTCCAGGTCCAACTCTAAACCAGTCACAACTGGTGTTCTACAAGGCTTGGTCCTGGGACCCCTACTGTTCGGCATATACTTCTCAGAAGTACAGGCAAACGCAGGAGGACTATGGCTAACCAAGTTTGCTGATGACTGCAAACTGGGAGCCATAATTGACTCGCTGGCTGACATGGACATTCTCCAAAAGGGCCTTACTGAGATGGACACCTGGTGTCAAAGTCATGGCCTCAAGCTAAATGCCAAAAAATGCATAGTCATCTCGTTTGGGAAAAACAAAACACCCATGAATTACCACATAGGTGGCAGCCCCCTTAATACAGAAGAGGTAATAAGAGATCTGGGGACCCAGGTAGATAGCAATCTCTCCTTTGACAATCATATTACCAAAGTAGTTAGGAAATTCTTCTATGTAGCCCGTCTAATTACTAAAGGGTTCGCATCTAGAAATAAAGAGGTTATAGTGCCCCTCTACTTGTCACTCATCAGACCCATCATAGAGTACAATGCCCCATTTGGGATGTACCTCACAAGACACTTCCAACAGCTAGAAAGACCACAAAAGTACCTCACCAAGAAGATTACTGTACTGAAACATATGTCCTATGCAGCCCGACTGGAAAAACTCTGGCTGTACTCAGTGGCATATCGCTTACTCAGAGGTGATCTCTGCCTGACTTACAAAGCCATGTCCAACTCAAAATTGATGGATGTGCTCCACCTAAAGAAATCCAAGTCACTGCGAGCCACTCGCTCTAGTGAGCTAAACCTCAAAACAACAATAAATAGAACATGCTGGAGGGATAGATTCCTGTCACAGAGACTCCCCATGCTTTGGAACAAAATTCCTAACTACATTAGGCAGAGTCCCTCACTGACACTCTTCAAGAGAAACCTTGATGAGTGGATGGGTAACAGAAAATACACCCCTGGGATCACTTCATTGGCTCTTCTTGACAGAGGTTCAGTTAATTAATCAATGGGGCGGCGAAAGCTGACACACTCTGGTTATGCTTATAAATGCTCTCGGGCAGATAGCCTAGTACCTACCTATGAACCTATGATAGCCAAAGTAGGGCATTTGACATGTACTGAGTGTGACTAGCCTAAAATGCATTGCACCCTACACAGACACTGAAACACACACAAAACATCCACAACCATATTGTGTGAGTATAGAACCCCTAACAGAGGCCTATATCACACTACAGCATGGAGCTGTTATAGGATACACCATGGAGATTACTGGGGTACACTTTCCCCAAAGGTGTCTATCCTATTGGCTGACATCAGCAGGATTGCCAAAGTAGGGCATTTGACATGTACTGTGTGTGACTAGCTTAAAATACATTGCACCCTACACAGACATTGGAACACACAAAACATCCACAAGCAATGTGTGTGGGTATAGAACCCCTAAAAGAGGTCTACATCACACTACAGTGTGGAGCTGTTACAATACACACCACAGGAATTACTGGAGAACTCCTTCCCCAAAGGTGTATATCACATTGGCTGACATCAGCAAGATAGCCAAAGTAGGGCATTTGACATGTACTGAGTGTGACTAGTCTAAAATGCATTGCACCCTACAGAGACATTGAAACACACACAAAATGTCCAGATCTGCCATGGGTGGGACTAGAACCCTACCAGAGTTCTACATCACACTACAGCAGTACGCAGGTATGGCACACACTACAGCTATCATTGGGCTATAACCTTCTCAGAGGTGTATTTCTGGGTGGATGACATCAACAGCCTTGCCAAAGATGAGCATTTGACTTGTAGGGTTTGTGACTACCCTAAAAAGCATTGCTCCCTACAGAGGCAGAGTCAGACATACACACACAAATGTGATGTCTGGGAGTAGAACACCTACCTAACTACTTTATCACACAGCAGCACTACACAGTTACAGGACATGCTCCGAAGATTACTGGCCTACAACCTTCCCAGAGGTGTATTTCTAGGTGGATGACATCAGCAACCTTACCAAAGTAGTGCATTTAAATTGTAGGGGTGTGACTATCCTAAAAAGCATTGCTTTTTACACAGACAGACAAACAGTTGCCAAGGCTGGGGTTAGAACTTCTACCTAACTACTTTATTGCACTACAGCATTTCGCACTTACAAAACACGCTATGGGGATTACTAGGCTACAGTCTTCCCAGAGGTGTATTTCTAGGGGGATGAAATCATCAGCCTTGCCAAAGTAGTGTATTTAAATTGTAGGGAGTGTGACTACCCTAAAAAGGATTGCTTTCTACACAGACAGACACACACACACATACACACAAACACAGTTTCTAAGGGTGGGGCTAGAACTCCTATCTAACTACTTTATCACACTACAGCAGTTCACAGTTACAGGATGCACTACAGAGATTACTAGGCTACAACCTTCCCAGAGGTGTATTTCTAGGTGGATGACACCAGCAGCCTTACCAAAGTAGTGCATTTAAATTGTAGCTGGTGTGACTACCCTAAAAAGCATTGTTTTTTACACAGACAGACACACACACACAAACATACACACAGTTGCCAAGGCTGGGGTTATAACTCCTACCTAACTACTTTATCACACTACGGCAGTTCGCAGTTACAGGACACGCTACAGAGATTACTGGAATACAACCTTCCCAGAGGTGTATTTCTAGGTGGTGACATCAGCAGCCTTACCAAAGAAGAACATTTAAATTGTAGGGGGTGTGACTACCCTAAAAAGCATCACTTTCTACACAGACAGACACACACAGTTGCCAAAGCTGGGGTTAGAACTCCTACCTAACTAGTTTATCACACTACAGCAGTACACAGTTATGGCACACACTACAGAGATTACTGGGATACAGCTCTCCCACATGTGTACTTAATAGTGGATGACCTCAGCAGGCTTGTCATAGTGGGGCTATGGGGAAGGCAGTGTGTGTGCATGGGCCATAACCCATTCATCTAGGGGTTGACATGACACATGCGGGCACAACATGGGTCATATTTTACAGGTACGTGTACGCAGCTGCTAGATGACTACTTCCTTGCACAGTCATGTTGCACAGCTGGCACATGCACCACATACCCTGTAATGCTGACAGATACTGGTGGCTAGTATCTGCAATGAATGACATCTGACCCTCGTGTGGTTGTGGCCCATTGCCTGTGTGCAAGGTGGGACAGGCCTGGATAGCTCCTTGTCACAGTCACCCTCTTCCACACATTTATGTATGTCTACCTTTGGCTTATTATAGTGTGTTGTCCTTACATATATGGCTGTTGTCCTATCCACTGTGTGTGCAAAACATGAGTGGGGCATACTGAGGAGTGTCTGCACTAATATCTGCGGCTGCCAGATATGTCTGGTTCACTGGTGTTTGCAGACATGGCCTTCTTGTGTGCACTAACATCTGCGGCTGCCAGATATGTCTGGTCCACTGGTGTTTGCATTCATGGCCTTCTTGTGTTTAACTATGTGAGCATGCCCAGTATGACCTTTCAGTATGTTGTTGACTGACATTGTATTCATTTCTCCAAGTGTGTGGGCATGCCCAGTATGGCCATCTGTAATGCATGTGTGGATCAAGTCCAGGTTGTTTGTACTGTAGTGCTGACCTTTGTGTTGTACACCTACAGGTAGCATGCTGTCTCTGCAGGGTATCCGTTGATCATTTGGCATGGACTGTTACTACTTTTCTACATTTCTGCATTTCCACGTAGGATGGGGGGCACACCTGACTACTTCTACATTTCTACACAGGACTGGGGGGGCACACCTGACTGTGACTACATTTCTACATAGGATGGGGGGAGCACACCTGACACTTTTGTACACATTTGCTAGGACTGTACTGGTATGTCGGGTACTCCATTTCAGTCTGTTGTCTTACTTATCATGCTGATTAGAGGCATACCAGTGTACTACAAATCTTAGCTTGTAATTACCTACATATTAGTTTCTGATTTCCTTCCCTTCAGAACTGACATGCCACTGCCTGACCTGCTGTAGTCTGTCTGTGTAGGCCTAGGGGGAAGGTTATCCATGGGCCTCATTCAGAGGCCATAGCACCACCTTTGTTTGTGTTTGTCTACACCTGTCCTGCTGGCTGTGACTGTTGTTGAGTATGTGACCCCCCCCCCCCACCGACTGGCATGTGTGAGTCACTTGCCTTGTGGTTGTCCCAGTATTGAGGGTGGTGCTGCAGGGCTGCCTATGTCGGATGCACATAGTACACTCCCTACATATAATTAAGCACAGGTAGTGTAATGTATGGCATCCATTTTACTGTATGAGAGAATCAGAGGAAGGTGTTATTCCCTGGGTCCCTCCTGTGTCAGTGTATGCGCTATGCATTGCCTCTTTGCCAAGGCCAGGGTATACTGGGCACGCCTCCTTCTGCCTACTGGGGCAGGCTCAGATTGTTCCTCCTCCGAGTCACTCTGTGCCTGTGCAGGCCTTGGCAATGGTGGGGGGCTGTGTGGCCCTGCCCCATGCTGTTCCTGCTGCAGCTGTTTCTGCAGGATCATATTGTGTAGCGTCACACATACCATAACAATTTGGGTACATGTAGCTGGTGAATACTGCAAGGATCCACCGGATGTGTCCAGGCACCAGAACCGTGATGTGAGCATCCCAAACACATGCTCTATTATAATTCTGGTCTGTGCGTGTGCCTCATTATGGAGTTCTTGTTCGGGTGTGTGTGCATTTCTGATGGGTGTCATCAGCCACGTCTCCAGTGCATATCCAACATCCTCCACTAGGTGACCATCAGGGATGTCCCCATTGGCAAATCTCTGTACAGCTGCCTCAGATGCTAGATGTGGGAATCGTGATAACTTCCAGGGCAGCCAGCACACACATTCATTATTATGCCCTGGGCATTGCACACAACCTGGCAGTTGATGGAGGGGAAGACCTTGCAGTTGATGTAGACCCTACCCTGCTCACTGGGTGGTGCTTTGATGCATATGTGCATGCACTTGATAGCAGCCACTACCTCAGGGTATTCTGCTATTTGGTGGAACAGTTGCATATTGCTGGCCAACGCCTCATGGGTGTTAGGGAAATATACGTGCTCACCGGCATGTGCTGACATGGCATCCAGGAACTGGTGGAGTACCCTAGATGCAGATGCCTGTGAAATCCCCATCATATCCCTGGCCTTTGGAAGGTACCTGTAGCTAGTATTCTTAGGCCTACACATACCTTGGTATCCACTGGGATGGGTTCTCCTCTGTTACTTCTGTGTGAGGCGTGGCCAGCACAGCTCAACAATTTGCTGTAGGAGGTCCCTGTCCACCCTTTAGTGCTCCACTATCTCCAGCTCATGTAGCCCCTGGTAGGTTACCCTGGGTCTGTACACTCTTCTCTGTCTCCTAACTGTGAGTTGGTTGACAGCATTCACATCCTCACCACCCTCAGCCTCGTCCACAAGTTGTTGTATGATAGCTATTGCAGCCCCTATCATTTTGCTGTTGTGAGTGTTAAAAGTTCCCTGCTTGTTTACACCGGTGGAGTAGAGTGTGGGAAAAAACAGAGGGGAAGGTGTTTCATAGTTTATAGTAGTGTTCTGGGCTGAGCTAGTCTGCTGCCTGTGTAATTGGCTGATTCTGATACATTTCACCTGCCAGCTAAGCTAGTTCTCCTTGATTACCTTCCTACTACTGTTTTTCCTCCTCATTGCCTTCCTGTTTAAGCCCTGGGGTGAGCCACGCAAACAGAGTGCTCAAATGTACACAGTGCTGCTATTTCCTGGTTTAACTGCTTTTTTCTTCCTGTAAAACCCAGTTAACGGCATGCACACCCGCTTAGCCTTTGTAAAGAGTGCTAAGCAAGTTTAGACACACACCCCTAGCTTAGCTGTGCCAAACTAGGAGCATACCCGAGCCACAGGGCTCCAGTCCACTTACAGTATGCCTGACATACACCCCCATTATGTCACCTACCTCCTAGGCTTGTGCAAGCTTTTCCTACTCTTACGCTGTTGGGACCTGACTCACATGCTGGGGAAGACTGGGATTCACGATCCTTCCCCTCATTTGCATAGGATTGCCTGCTAATGCACAGTTACAGGTCTCACACTGAGCCTCCCCGTTTAGCAACCACTACTCAGGTTGTCTTCTGCCTGCCATTGACTTGCATGGCAGAATAGTGGTTTTACTTAGACTGCTTATTTTAGGTTTATTTTATTGTTTTCTCTCCGATCCCATTTGCGTGTCCGCTGCCCTACGCTTAAACAACCGCGTTCGGCAAAAAAAAAAATAAAAGTTGATTTTTGTATTTTTTTTTTGTTTGTAATGCCATTGTCCTTATACTTGGCCACTGGCATGCTTACTACATGATATGCAGCCTTTGTTTAGGGCTATCACAGCTTCGTTTTGGATTTTGCAGAAATGTACTCGGTTACTAACCGAGTACATTTCTGCAGATAGCACTAGTCCTGCACAGACTGTTGCAAGCTTCCTGGATTGCAAAATCACCTCATTTGCATAGATTTCTCCTGCAAATGGGATGATTTGCATACCAAGACTTAGTCTGTGCATGATTAGTGCAGGAGTGCTTGTGCACGCCCCTGCAGGCATTTCCTGGATCGCACAGCAGACATATTGCCTGCTTGAGCTCCTGCACCGATCTTGCACTCTGTGCAAGATTTTGAGAATCCATGGGATTGCCTTTTCTTAGGGGGAAAGCCCCCCTGCACTCCCCCTAATAATTATATACACAGGACAGTCCCGGGAGAAAGGGAATATGCCCTCATCCAGAGATTCTTGATTTTGCACAACAGTCAGCCTTTTGCATAGATTGACCTTTTGTGATCAGCTTTCTTGTTTTCAATTTTCTGGTGTGTTAACCTATTTAGATTTTGAACATATCTATTTCTCTATATGTATATATATATATATATATATATATATATATATATATATATATATATATATATATATATGAAGAACAATACCAGCAACCAAGGAAACAAAACTAATAATTCGAACACCTTGAGACAGCCACCCAGGCTCAACCTCTCAATGTTTATCCCTTTCATTCCTCTTTAATACCAACATGGAACTTCATCAGAAATAACAAACCTTCACAATTAAACAACTTTAAATAACCCATGTAGCCAAAAAAACAGTGACACCTTGTTGATTCAATAAATAATTTTCTATTTATTCCACAATGAATAGTAGATAGTGATAAATTTCACCATAAAACCTCCTAGCACCTCGGCCAAAAACAGCCTTTACAGAGTAAAACATATTCTCTTAGTGCTCCCTATATATAACAAAATTAACTCTGATTAATCAATTAGTGATGTCATTACATCAATTACATGGAATAAAAATCTCTTGAAGCTAAAACAGTCTTTAAATAAAATGTTGCCAATTGCATTCTTTATTTAACCCACTAGGTTGCATTGTATTATATTTAATAATAAAAACTGATTCTTTTTTCCTAAGTGAGTGCTTAAGCATTTCTTCACTGGCAAATTGTTGTAAAACCTGCTCCAAAACTGTTACTTTTAAACTACTTATATCTCCTGAATGCATCTTATTAAAATGTTCTGCTACAGGGCTTATAACTTTATTATTTTTGATGTGTCTGACATGTTCTTTTATCCTTTCACTTAAACTTCTTTTACTTTCCCTAATATAGAAGTTTCCGCAGGAGCACCTTATTGCATAAATTATTCACCTGCTCATGCAGGAAAAATTGCCCTGTGATTTAAACTTTTTACCATTTATTTTTTCAAAAGTTGGCACTATAAACTGTCAAATTGAACACTTGCCACATGGACTCGTGCCCAGAAAGGACGTTATTTGAAGGATTTTTTAGTACATAGTAGATATAGTAAACCAAAAGTTCAAATTATTAGAAATTTAACAGAACTGGGCACGAGTCCATGTGGCAAGTGCTCAATTTGTCAGTTTATAGTGCCAACTTTTGAAAAAATAAATGGTAAAAAGTTTGAATCACAGGGCAATTTTTCCTGCATGAGCAGGGGGATAATTTATGCAATAAGGTGCTCCTGAAGAAACTTCTACATTGAGGAAAGTAAAAGAAGTTTAAGTAAAAGAATAAAAGAACATGTCAGGTACATCAAAAATAATAAAGTTATAACCCCTGTAGCAGAACATTTTAATACGATGCATTCAAGAGATATAAGTAGTTTAAAAGTAACAGTTCTGGAACAGGTTTTGCAACAATTTGCCAGTGAAGAAACACTTAAGCACTCACTTAGGAAAAAAGAATCAGTTTTTATTATTAAATATAATACAATGCAACCTAGTGGGTTAAATAAAGAATGCAATTGGCGAAGTTTAATTTAAAGACTGTTTTAGCTTTAAGAGATTTTTATTCCGTGTAATTGATGTAATGACATCACTAATTGATTAATCAGAGTTAATTTTGTTTATACAGGGAGAACTGAGAGAATGTGTTTTACTCTGTAAAGGCTGTTTTTGGCCGAGGTGCTAGGAGGTTTTATGATGAAATTTATCGCTATCTACTATTCATTGTGGAATAAATAGAAAATTATTTATTGAATCAACAAGGTGTCACTGTTTCTTTGGCTACGTGGTTCTAATTTATATCGGACTGTGGTTCTAGTTTTCTAACTTTAAATAACCCCTTCAATTAAGTAAACAACCAATCAAAATAACTATATAATGACATAATTATTTAAAATGGTACAGCATAAATTAATTTCAACACATACTTATAATAAGATGTTAAAGAATTTTATATTTAAGCATTACTTTTAATATGTATTAATTCATTTAATCCCGGTGATCTGTCAGCCCTAAGCAAAATTTGCCACCTTAGTTCACAAATTTTCAACAACTTGTTACATCCATTTGTGAACTGAAACTCATCAATTTGTTCTAGAACACCAAAATGAGATTTCCTAAAGCCATCACATACCATACTATGTTTACTTAAAGCGTTAAGTTTACTTTTATCTTTGATGGCATTAATATGTTCATGAACCCAAATTTTAAGTGGTTGAATTCTTCTGCCAATATAAAACTGTTGACGTGCTGCAAACACATATGTACACTATATTTTTACTATTACAATCATAATATCCCATTCACTTCCATAAATTTATTAATATGAGGAAATTGAGCAATATTAGTGTTACTCATAAGCCTACACTGTTTAAAGGAACCACAGGAAAAGGTACTATCTTTCCCAACCATTAAATTAACTTTTCCATAAGGATGAAATTCTAATGTTGTTGTTTGTCTTTCGGCTTTTCCCGGTTAGGGGTCGCCACAGCGGAACTCCGGTCCACTAATGATTGGCAGTTGTTTTTTATAGTGTTCAGTTGCCAGCCCGACGCCCAACCTTCAACAAAGGCACGCCCATTCAACGCATGACTTTCGAACGTCCAGTCGACCGCGAGGAGGACATGCAGACTGCACACAGAAGGCACTCCCAACCCAAGCTGAGAATCGAATGGGAGAACCTCTTGCTGTGAGGCAACAATGCTACCACTGCACCACCGTGGATGGTCTCTTAATTACAAATTGTGGTTTGTTACCTAAAACACTAGCAAGTTCAGGGTTACCAATAATAATAGTTAAGCTTTATTATAATGTAATAGGTAAACTGTCACTAGAAATAGCAATAGGTTAAGCTAAAGTCTTATCCTCCTGATCTTCACTACTTTTTCCTTCCTTATGAAATGCAGTACCCCAATTAATAATAGGGGGAACCTATCCTTTCTCTGTTTTGTTACTTCCTGAACTATAGATATTAATTCTTTCAATGGATAACCTCTACTAACAAATAATTCATTAATCATTTCTACTTCTTCATTAAACCATTCATCTCTACTAATAATATGACTAGCCCAAGTAGGTTGACCTCTACTAATAATATGACTAGCCCAAATAGGTTGACCTCTAAATACATTGTTTCATATATTTGGGGTGTCCACTATAATAATAAAGATAATTGTGCCTAAAGGTTTCTTTTCTATGTATATAACTATGAACCCTAAAGTGAGATACATCCATTATAATAGTTAAATCTAAAAAGTTAACTTCATTTCCAATTGCCCGTTGTGTAAACTTTAATCTAACACTTAAGTTGATGTCATTAAAAAACAAATTAAACTCATCTTCAGTTCCCCCATATAAAAATGAGGGAAAAACATCTCATTGTGTTCTGAGTGTGCTTCTCAGCTGATAAGTATATATTTTGTTGCACTTTTTAACTGTTCAGAGTTGAATAAAACAACAACTGAATTCAGTTTAGAATACATTTTGAATAAATTGCATTTATTTATGTTTTTGCTTTAATACTGCTACACACTCAAGTGTGCAAGCTTGTACTGCACTTTCAATTGTTTTTAGTGCTGTTTTATCTGCTTTCTGAAAAAAAAAAATTCTAAGTTTGTTTCCTGTCTTTCCTGTAACTAGTCTAGTCCAGATACAGATTTGCTGTATCAAGGACTGTTAGTACATTCTGAGACCCCCAAGCCTTTCTGTGATGGAGGGAAGACTTCTAGCTTATCAGTGAGAGTGGTAAGCACTAGGTAGCCTTTCTACCACAAGAGGAGTGGTTTCTGGCCCAGAATTTGTAGTTTATTGGCCATTTGGGCAGTTTTTCCATCTCTTTCAACTTTCTGGTTTAAAAGCCCTGCATTTGCACTTGTTTTCTGGCTTTCCTGTAACTAGTCTAGTCCAGATACAGATTTGCTGTATCCAGGACCGTTGGTAAGCTTCTGAGCCCCCCAAGCCTTTCTGTGTTGGAGGGAATCCTTCTAGATTATCAGTGGGAGTGGTAAGCACTAGGTAGCCTATCTAGCACAAGAGGAGTGGTTTCTGGCCCAGAAATTGTAGTTTATTGACCATTTGGGCAGTTTTTACATCTCTTTCAAAGTTCTGGTTTAACTGCCCACGTTTGTGCTTGCTTCCCACCTTTCCTGTAACTAGTCTAGTCCAGGTACAGATCTGCTGTATCCAGGACTGTATGTAAGCTTCTGAGCCCCCCCAAGCCTTTCTGTGTTGGAGGGAAGCCTTCTAACTTATCAGTGGGAGTGGTAAGCACTAGGTAGCCTATCTACCACAAGAGGAGTCGTTTTGGTCCAGAAATTGTAGTTTATTGACCCTTTGGGCAGTTTTTCCATATCTTTCAACTTTCTGGTTTAAAAGCTCACATTTGCACTTGTTTACTGCCTTTCCTGTAACTAGTCTAGTCCAGGTACAGATGTGCTGTATCCAGGACTGTTTGTAAGCTTCTGAGCCCCCACAAGCCTTTCTGTGTTGGAGGGAAGCCTTCTAGATTATCAGTGGGAGTGGTAAGCACTAGGTAGCCTATCTACCACAAGAGGAGTGGTCTCTGGCACTGAAATTGTAGCTTTTGGCCGTTTGGTCAGTTTTTTCCATCTCTTTCAACTTTCTGGTTTAAAAGCCCGCATTTGCACTTTTCCTACCTTTCCTGTAACTAGTTTAGTGTAGATACAGATTTGCTGTATCCAGAGCTGTATGTAAGCTTCTGAGCCCCCCAAGCCTTTCTGTGCTGGAGGGAAGCCTTCTAGCTTATCAGTGGGAGTGGTAAGCACAAGGTAGCCTGTCTACCACAAGAGGAATGGTTTCTGGCCCAGAAATTGTAGTTTACTGACTGTTTGGACAGTTGTTCCATCTCTTTCAACTTTCTGGTTTAAAAGCCAGCATTTGCACTTGTTTCTTGCCTTTCCTGTAACTAGTCTAGTCCAGATACAGATTTGCTCTATCCAGGACTGTTTTAAGCTTCTGAGCGGTGCCATAGTCTGCTCTTCAATTTTTCCCTTAGATCTGCTAGTTCTCGACTCTTCTACACTTTTACTAGCTTATTAGTTTAGCACTTTACCAGACTTCTTATAGCAATTATTGTAGCACACATAAGTGCTACCAGCACTAAACGTTCTACAAGGAAACAGCTCCAGTACTTATTGTTAATGCCCACCCCTCCAGACATGTCTAAAGGTCAGTTCCCTGTACTTTCTCCTATTAACCTGGTGAACTTGGGCATCCTTAGGCAATGTAGCAACTGTCTCATGTACACTGACAGCCCTCTCCTCTTACCTTCCAACACTCCGACTTGCGAGAGATGCACTTATATATCCATATTGGAATCCAAGTACTCTCCAGCCAAGACCAGAATAGCTGGTCAAGAGGAGAAGTTCAACACTTGCACCACACCACAAGGAACACATAGCCCTCCAGAACACACACCAGCACTGCCTTCACATAAAAACACAAACCACACACCCACCTTCACAGAGGGTCTCAATAAAAATCTACCCAAACAGCAGAGACCACCAAGGCAGAAATGCACTCGACCACCACAACGGAACACAACACTAATCATGAGACATATAGCTCTCCTAAACAGTGTGCCACTAAACCAAAGCCCCTAAGGCGAAACAGCATGCCCAACATACTAATCGTAGGTGACATGATAGTGAGGCACACTGATATCCCACTCACTAGGTTGAATAAGGAGAAAGTAACAGTCAGCTGCCTGTCATGCACCAGGATCCATCACATAATGCATGCACTCAGGTCCCTCAGCAACAGGTACAAATATGACTCTGTCATTGTACACGTGGGTGTGAATGACCTGAGACGTACCTCCCTGGACTACATGAAAAGAGAAGCAGAGGAGCTCTCGGATTATGTAGTCCAGGTGCGTATGACCCTAGCCCTGATCAGCATTCTACCATCACCCAGAATGATACCACAGTACAAGCAGAAAATGATTGATTTCAACAAGTAGCTAAGTTTCTGGTGTCATTCTAAGGGTATCCAGTATCTGTCTGCCTGGCAAGACATGATTGACAGACCTCAATGCTTTGCCAGAGATGGCCTGCATCTGTCACCCCTGGGCTTCCGGATACTGGCCAAGGCTCTTGCCACCCCAGTAGTGACTTTTTTAGGCAGTGTTCCAAAGACCAAATTACCACTGTAACAGCTACAAACAAATGCAATATGAGGGTCATGCTGCTCAACACTAGAAGTCTAAATCTCAAAATGCACTCACTTGAAGCACTCCTTAAAATGGAGAACATCGACAATTGTGCTGTAACAGAGACCTAGTTCAAGGCAGCAGAAAACACCCCTGCACTTCCAGGCTATAACTCATTCCACACCTTTCGGCCACAGAACTTGGACTGAAGCTCCAAAGGTGATGGTGTTTCCGTATTCATAAAGGATGCTCACAACTCTAGACTGGTAGCCCAACATAACATGTCTGAGATACTTCAGGTGCAGCTAACATTGGGTAACACACCGATTCAGGTCGTAGCCTGTTATAGGTACCCAACCAGGTCCCAAGACTCTCACTCCATGTTCTTAAGCACCCTGGAGAATATTAGGGTCCAACCTAACACTCTCATACTGAGAGACTTCAATTACCCCTCCATTAACTGGGAAAACTCCTCATGTACCAATACACTTGCCCAATATTTCCTGGAATTCATTAATTCCAATGCCATGGACCAGCTTCTTCTTACCCCCACTAGAGGTAGCAACATCCTTGACCTGGTCATTAATAACATGGGCGACTGTTGCTCTACACCAATAGTCAGCTCTTCCCTGGTTAGATCCGACAACAAACTAATCACCTTGGAAATCCACATCCCTCCCACCCACCCCCCACCCCCGCAAAGGTAACCACCATGAAAAACTTCTCCAAAGCTAACTTTGGGCTCCTAAAAACAGAGGGGGCTAACTTCACAGCAGCCATGCAAATGGAGAATAGTTGCATGACCACCAAGTCATACACCAGTGCATTGTACGAACACGTACACAAATGCATCGATCTCGCCATACCCAATAGAACTAAGATGCTCTCCTCCAAAAAAGGAAGCCAATGTGGTGGTCCCTGACATAAACAAACTCTACAACAGAAGGAGGAAACTGATGCGGAATAAGGTAAAGTCCCAAGACTGGAAAAACTCCCTTATCAGCCTCAACAAAAAGTTGAGATCCTTCATCAAATCCTCTAAAGCTAGCTATGAAAGCAGAATTGCAGCAGATAGTAAAGACAACCACAAGGTCTTCTATAGTTATGTAAAGAATCTCCACGACAATACCCAGATTTGCTCTGAGCTACTGTACAATGGTACCTCCTATACCGAGCCAACAGATATTGCCAATATACTGGCCAACAGATTCAGTGCCAACTTTACCCCTCTTTCCTCTCCTAAAGGACCAATCACAATATCAGTAGATTGCCAGGCACCCAGTATTACTGCTGCACAGGTTAAAACAGCACTGTCCAAGGCCAAGAATACAACTTCTATGGGACCTGACAATATCCCTGGCTGTGTTCTACATGAACTACAGAGTGAACTGGCACCTCACGTGTGTGCCCTGTTCAATCACAGCCTCACCTCAGACTTTGTCCCTACCAAATGGTGCACTGCTACAGTCATCCCTCTCCACAAAGGAGGAGTGACTACAGACCCTGGGAACTATCACCCCATTAGCCTGATGAGTCTGATATGCAAAGCTATGGAATGCATCATCATGGACCTAATAAACAAGGATATAGGGAATCTTCAAACTCTGGATCCTACACAGTTTGGTTTTGTGAAGGGTAGATCATGCTTGCTCAACTTGGTCAACTTCTTTGAGTCAGTCACCAGAGCTGTGGATGAAGGCAAGGTGGTTCATACAGCCTACCTTGATCTGGCCAAGGCCTTTGATACCATTCCCCACTCAGAGGTTCATACAGCCTACCTTGATCTTACCAACGCCTTTGATACAATTCCCCACTCAGGAATCATAGAAAAACTCACTAAGCTAGGCATCAACCCCTATATCACTAGGTGGGTTGCAAACTGGCTCACAGATAGAACCTACAGTGTGAAAGCAGTTGACTCTAAGCTGGACTGCAGACCAGTCGCAAGTGGAGTCCCACAGGGTTCAGTCCTGGGTCCTCTCCTGCTTGGTATCTACTTCTCTGAAGTCCAGGCCAACATGAAGGAACTCTGGCTGATAAAGTTCACAGACGATTGCAAGTTGGGAACTCCCCAAGTGATGTTGACATCCTACAGAAAGGCCTCAATGAGACCAACGACTGGTGTCAGAACCATGGCCCTAAGCTCAATGCCAAAAAATGTGTCGTCATCCCAATGTACTATTGTAGAGGTACTAGTCAATAACTGCCCATGTCCAGGAGAGTTGTGGGTGCTATCCCCAGAAAGAATTTATGGTACCCCATCCACTCATCTAGGTTCCTCTTGAACAGTGTCATAGAGGTGCACTGTTTTACATGAATTGGTAGCCTGTTCCAAAGACGTGGCAGTCACTGGGAGATAAATCTGTCCCTCCAGCATGTCCTATTTAGGTCACAGGCCATACTTAAGTCCCTGGAATGGGTATCCCTAGACCCAATTAATTTACTGATATGCAGTAAGTTCATTAGGTTTGGGTCTTGGGTTGCTCTATAGGTCAGGCATAAGTCTCCCCTAAGAAGTCTCTATGATACAGAGTATAGTGGCAGGGATTTTAGTTGTTCTGTGTAAGGCACATGCTGGAGGCCTTTGATCTTCTTTGTTAGAAACCTCTGAGGTCTCTCTAATTGCTGTTGATGCTTAGTATGGTACATACCAAATGAGGAGTTATATTCAATTATGGGCTGGATAAGTGCCGAGTATAAGGGGGTTATAACTTCTTTTGCACTTGAGGTGATGCCTTTACTAATCAAGTGAGCTACATGGAAAGCTTTCCTTACAATTGTAGACATGTGGTATTCCAAGTTAAGGTCGTGATCAACCTGTGATCCCAGGTCCCTTACCACTCCATGGGTACTTAGGGTATTGTTATTGATTTGATAGTGTGAAGGGACATTGTTTGTGCTGAAGGGAATGATGATACATTTCTTTGCATTCAGTTTGTGACCATGACTAATACACCAGTCGTTGGTCTGCATGAGACCATCCTGGAGTATACTGGACTGAGGATTCAATGATTGCACCTAGTTTACAGTCTTCTGCAAACTTGGTCAACCACAACCCTCTAGTTTTGACCTGAACTTTTGAGAACTATATACCAAACAGTAGGGGGCCCTGCACAGACCACTGTGGCACCACACTGGTAATAGGTCTGCTGGTTGATGTAGAGTCACCCACTTTGATAGTGTGTGTCTGGTTTGTGAGCCAGTTAGCAACCCATCTTACAACGAAGGGGTTTACATTCAGTTTGCTAAGTTTATCTGTAAAGCCTGAATGTGGGATTGTGTCCAGAGCCTTTGCCAAGTCGAGGCATGCTGCATGCACAGATTTGTCATCATCAATTGCCTTGGTCACACTTTCAAAGAAATCCACCAGATTTAACAGGCAAGATCTGCCATTCATGAAGCCAAATTGGGTAGGGTCCAGGGTTTAGAGGTCACCTATGTCTTTATTTATGTGGTCCATAATGATATGTTCCATAGCCTTACAGATGAGGCTGGTCAGGCTTATGGGTCTGCAATTCCCTGGGTCTGCTTCTAGGCCACCTTTGTGGAGGGGAATAACTGTAGCTGTTCTCCATTCTGCAGGAACAAACCCTGTGGTTAGGCTATGATTGAAAAGGGTGTTTATTGGTAATGCTAGCTCATGTTTTAGCCTGTTTAGAAAACAGCGTGGGATGTCATCTGGTACTACAGTGGCCATGTTATTTGCCTTGGATAGGGGTCTGAGGAGCTGCTCTTCAGATATGTAAGGTGGGGGGGGGTTAAGGAGGGCTTGTTGTAAGTTAAGAGGGGATAAGGGAGTGAAATGTTCACCAAACCTATCCACTAACACATTCACCATCTCTGTGGGGTCAGTGTGTGTGATACCATTGGCCTCCAATTCTGTACATGCTTGGGTCCTACCCTTTAGGTTACGTACATAGCTGTAAAAGGCATTGTGGTTATCCTTGACAGTACTTACTAGGTTTCTCTGAAAGGAGCTCTTGGATGATTTGACAAGTTGTCTTATTTGCCTGTTAAGGCCAAGGAGGGTGCTTTTCCATTGTTGGGACCTTGTCTTTGTTTTCTTGGACAGCAACATTTTGCATTTATTGTAGAGTTTGTTGATGCTGGAAGTCCACCATGGTGGCTTGTTTGGAGCTCTGGCTTTGAGTCTGTCTGGTACTTTCAAGTTTATACACTTATGCAAGTGACGCACAGGGCTTTAGTATAAGTTTCAGAGTAGTTACTACTTTCAGCTTGGGGTGGGCTTGGAATGCATTTATACCTTGACATAGGAGGGTATAGTTTGCCTTGGTGAAGTTTTTTAGTCTGATTTCACCCTTTGTGAGTTATGATGTTAGTGTCAGTTTGAAGGTAACTGATTTGTGGTTAGTTTTAACTAATGAGGGTCTAGCAGTTGCGCAGTGCACCTGTTTGATATGTTGATGAGGACCAGATCTAGAATGTTGGTTCCTCTTGTCGGGGTATGGACAATTTTCTCCAGGGCATTTGAATTCATAAAGTCAAAGAACTTTCATGCTGGCAATTTTGGGCTAGTGTAGGTGTCCCAGTTGATGGTGGGATAAAAGAAATCCCCCATAACCAGTGTGTTCAGTAAAATTTGGATTGTCTTCAGTTTGGATAAGTAGGCTTCGTGGGTGTCATGACCCATGGAGGGGGATCTATAACTGGCTAGGACTTGAATGGGTGTCTTGCCCACTATAACCTGGACATGGAGTAACTCCATAAAGTTATCCAGTTTAACTAGATGTGAGGTGAATTTATCTCTAATATAGACTGAAACAGCACCTCGTTTGGTTTTCACATGTTCCTTTTGCGGTCTAAAGGTGTGTAAGGCATTGTAGTCTTGTACGGCTGGGGTAATCTCTGAGGCCTTAAACTAGGTTTCTGTGAATGCACAGATATCTACATCTTCTAGCGATTGAAGTGCTTCCAGGGAGTGCAATTTTTGGTTTAAGTTCCTTGCATTTAGCAGCATGACCTTTATTTTGTTCTGATTGGTTAATTTCACTTCAGTAATTTTGTTTTCAAGACCTTGCCTAAAAAAAGGCATTATGGTGAAGGCAAGATCCTTTTCCAGCAGCCGAAAGCCTAGGGGTGCCAGGTGCATGTATATATGTACACACACACACACACACACACACACACACACATCTATATATATATATATATATATATATATATATATATATATATATATATATATATATATATATATATGTGTGTGTGTGTGTATACACATATATATATATATATATACATATATATATATATATATAACTCTATATATATATATATATATATATATATATATATATATATATATATATATATATATATATATATATATATATATATATATATATATATATATATATATATATATATATATATATATATATATATATATATATATATATATATATATATATACACACATCTATGAAATATGGGTCCCATTCAGAAGCTCCACTCTTCAGAAAGTTGAACCTCATTTGGTCAAGACCATATGATCGACTTTTATGAAAGGTTAAAGGTTTTGAATGGAGATCATGGTACAGTGAGGACTGGGGAATTTACCCTTTTCTCCACTGTAGTATGATCTCGGAGTTAGTATATATAACATGTGGGGCGGTGCAGGGAACCTTGTCCCCCTACAAAAATGTAGATTTTTTGTTGTTTTCTGAAGTCTGACTTTTCGGAAAGTTGATCATGTGGTCTTGACCATATGAAATTTGATGTTTTGAACAGTTGAGCTTATTATGTATAGAAATGTTCATAAATTAATAGGAGGTTACTAGGCTAGCAGCCCTAGAGCCTTTACAAACCTAGCCATGTCAATCCCAAGTAATCCCATTTGTTCTTTCTGGGTAGTTCACAGAAGAAAAATTATGAATTGAGTGGGTCTGTGATCAACACTGGCTATTCCTGTCCATGAGGAATATGCGTGCCACATCAAGTGCAAATCTGCAGTGTCAAAGCATGTTCTATTAATGTCATAAGCTATTTTGACATCCCTAGAGCAGATGACTCTTGCAACATTTGACTTGCAGATGTCTGGAATTTCCATTCAGGTAGTGTTGGAGATTGCCCTATAGGTCAAGCATAAGTCACCTCTCAGCAGCATATAAGATGCAGAGTTAAGTGACAGGGCTTTCAGCCTGTCCATGTAGGTCATGGTTTGGAGTCCCTGTATTTTCTTAGTGATAAATCTCTGAGATGTCTCCAGCTGCTGCAGGTGTCTGGTGAGGTACATGTCCAAGGGTGCATTATACTCTATTAGTGGTCTGCTGAGGGTTGAGTACAGTGGAATTATAACATCTATTGACCTGGATGCTATGCCTTGGCTATGAGGTGCACTACATAAAAGGCTTTCCTTACCATTGTGGAAACTTGGTGGTCAAAGTTCAGATTGCTATCAACCTGCATTTCCAAGTCTCCCACCACTGGGTTGGAACTCAGGGGAGTGCTGTCAATATTGTAATTTGTAGGGAATTCCATTTTGCCAAAGAGAATAATAATGCATTTTTTTGCATTAAGTTTTAGACCATGGCTTTGGCACAAACATTAGTTTGTGTTATCCCTTCTTGTAATATGTTGACATTGTTGGGGGACTCAGTGAGCTCCAAGTTTGCAGTCATCAGCGAACTTGGTGAACCAAAGGCCATCTACTTTGGCCTAGACTTCTGAGAAATAGATGCCAAACAGTAGGGGCACAGCACAGAACCTGTGGTACTCCACTGGTGACAAGTCTACCGGTGGAGGTGGAGTCACCACTTTTGAAAGAGTGTGTTCTGTTGGTGAGCTAATCGGCTACCCATTTAATAACATAAGGGTTAATCCCTATCTCAGACAGTTTCTCAATAATGCCAAAGTGGAGAATTGTGTGAAAAGCCTTGGTAAGGTCGAGATAGACTGTGTACACTGTCTTACCTTCATCCATGGCTTTGGTGACATTCTCAAAGAAGTCCACCAGGTTTAATAAGGATGATCTACCCATACCGAAGCCAAACTGGGTTGGGTCTAGTGTTTGGAGATCACCTATGTCCTTGTTAATAAAGTCCATGATAATTCTTTCCATGGCCTTGCAGATAAGGCTGGTTAGACTTATGGGTTTGTACTTCCCAAGGTCAGTTGTTGAAAACCCCCATTGTGCAGAGGGATTACTGTTGCTGTTCACCATTCTGCAGGAACGTAGCCAGTTCTCAAGCTATGATTAAAGAGAACACCAAGTGGGTCCACTAAGTATTGTTTTAGATTGTTTAGTAAACAACTTGGGATATAATCTGGTCCCACCGAGGCCATGTTTTTGACCTTAGCGAGTGCAGAGATGACCTTTTTTTTAGAGATACTAGGCAGAGGGCTGCCATCAGGTATGCTTTGAGATATGGTAGATGGATATGGGGGGTGAAGTTTGCACTGAATCTGTCAACTAGCAGGATGGTAATATCTTCCAGTGTGGTATGAGTGATCCCATCTAAAACAGGTTCAGCACATAGCTGAGTATTCCTTTTAGACTTAGTTAAAGAATGCCTTATGATTATCCTTGGCTAGGGATGCGATTTTGGTTTCATAATTTGCTTTAGAAGATTTTAGAAGATTTCTGATTTTCTTGTTTAATCTTAAAAGGGAACTCTTCCTCTGCAGAGTGATAACCCTCTTGCTTTTGGACAACAGTTTCTTCCTCTTGTTATATAATCTGTTTATACTTGATGTCTACCACGGTGGCTTGTTTTTATGAGAAAACCTGGTTTTGATCTAGTCAGGTACAGCACAGTGTAAGCAGTTGCTTAAGTGTTTGTACAGGGCATTTGCATACACTTCTGCATAGTGATCATTGATGTCTGTGATTGCTGGTGGTATGAAGCTTTTTATACCATTGCTTAGTAGGCTGTGGTTAGCTATGATAAAGTTTTTTATAATTTTTGTTCCTGTGAGGGTGTCAGTTCCAGTAGTTACTTCAAATGAGATTGATTTGTTTTCTGACCTAACAAGGAAGGGCATCAAGCATGGGGAATTTCCATACAGTGACCACCCATATTGGTGATTACTATGTCCAGAGCATTAGAGCCCCTAGTGGGGGTGCAGACTATCTGTTCCAGAGCATTTGTGTTAACAAAGTCCAAGAACCTCTGGACAAGCGTGTTTTTGCTTGTGTATGCTCCTCATTCTATGGAAGGATAGTTGAAATCTCCCATGACTAAGGTGTTAGGCTGTATGGTGAGGGGTTCCAGTAAATCAAGGTAAGCGGTGTGCTTATCCTGGTTCATGGTGGGGGATCAATTGCTAGAAATGATGTCATATGGTACTTTTCCAATAGTTAATTGGACATGGAGTAGTTTGAGAGAGTCATACTTTTTGACCAGCCTTGAAGTGTACTTGGTTTTAATGAAGATGTATACACCTACACCTTTGGTTCCTTCATGCTCATTTTGAGCTCTGAACATGTGAAAGGTATTGTAGGCTTGCACAGACAGGAGGCTTTCAGTGGCCTTGAACTATGTCTTAGTAACTGCACAGACATCAGCATCCTCCAAGTTGAGGAGTGCTTCCAGGGAGTACAGTTTTGTGTTTAAACTCCTAGCATTAAACAGCATGACCATGAGTTTCTCTTGATTAGATTTTGTTACACTGGAAAATTTGTTGTTTTGACATTGCCTAAAAAAGGCACTATGGGGCAGCAAGGGTCTTTGCCAGTATCCAAAAGCCTTGGGGGGACAACTGCAGACCATCTCCAGAAAAGCAGAAAGGTAAGTGGTGTGCTTATCCTCCCAGGTGGGCAGATACTGGATCCCCCTGGCCTGACACCAGAAGCTGAGCCAATTGTTGAAGTCAATCATTTTATATATATATATATATATATATATATATATATATATATATATATACATATATTTTTAATATATGTATACACACATACATACAAGCATTGCATGTGTGTGTGTGTGTGTGTGTGGGTGTGTGTGTGTTGTAACAGTGTGATGGAGGTAAAGATATATGTCAGACAGTAACATCAGGAGGATGTAGGACTGCTAGGCCTATATGATCCTGTATAGCTTATGACTTCCTTTTAAAACTCATATAGGTGTTAGGGTTTGGAGTGGGTATGATAGCTAGATGGCCTTTTAAGCCCTCATGTGTTAGGCAGGTAATCAGGCTAAAGGAGACAGGCAGCTACCCAGGTAACCAGTGGCCAAACTAATATGGCAGACGTTGCAAGATCAACAAGACTTATTCAGTGCACTTGGGTGGAGTGTGCAGAACCTGGAAGAAATGAATGACAAGCTGCTGTTGAGAGGTGTGTCATGAGAGAGTGGGAGGAATGAAGGCCACATTCCCTACAGGAGTGGTGAGGAAAATGAAGAACACACACACACACACACACACACACACACACACACACACACACACACACACACACACACACACACACACACACACACACACACACACACACACACACACACACACACACACACACACACATACAGTTTCATAAGTGGATTAGTAAAGGGAGAATGGAGTTAAAGTAGATGGAGTTGATGTGGTGGAGATATGGAAATTAGTAGATACGTTAGAGAAGATAATAGAGACTATTAAGATGAAAGAGAAGACTAGATTATGTGTAGTGTATTTAGAGCAGTCATTGTGTAGTAAACTGAATCCTAGTTTAGAATGTGTGAGTTAATCAGGTGGATCAAATATATGAAAGGTAAAGGAACTGCACAGCTGGAGATATTGGTTTAGGTGACATGTCCTTTACATGGACAATTGCTTTCAAACTGTTTTATTAACCATTGTTTGAAATGTGACCTGAGCATGGAGTACTTTTCATGATTACTTAAATCAGGAGGAAGGGACTGCCATAGTGGTGGGACAGTACAGGGAAGCAATGGCTAGCAGAGTACAGTGTGAGAGAAGAGAGTGTAGGGAAGTAAAAGTTTGGAAGAGGGAGGGAAGGTTGTGTCTAGGCTGAAGACTGAAGAGTAAGGAGCCAAGAAGAATATTTGATCTGACCTGTACTGGAAGCTGCTTAGCCTTTGAAAGAGTAAAGCAGTGGTGTTCCTTCCATGGAGTGTCAGATATTAATCAACACATTTTATAGGAGAGGGTCTGAAAAGGGGCAGTTTTTTGACAGAGGCAGATGCGAATAAGGGGAGACCATACTCAAGAAGGGCAAGGAGGATACATTTTCCTATAGCAGCCCTTGCTGGACATGAAAAGAACTGAGATTTTCTTGGCCCAGAAGAAGTAGACTGTTGATCTTGGCTCTCACCTTTTCTATGTGCTTGTGGAAATTTAGTGACTGGTCTAGCCAGATCCCCAAAAATCTAAAGGAGGTTCTGGTTTCAATGGGATTGTTATAAATGTCAAAGATATGAAAGGATTTGTGGGGATTTGGATAATCTTTTATGGGTGCTGAATGACATGGACATTGTCTTTTTTTTTGGCACTGAGCAGTAGTTTGCTGGAGGTTATCCAGTGCTATATCTGAAGGTCCTCTTCTATCAATTCTATGATGTGAAAGATCAAAGTTATAGATGGCCATATCATCTGCATAAAGACACAGTGGTAAGTGCGACAAGTCTTGTGGAAGTTTTTTGATGAGGATTGAGAATAGAAGATGTGCTACAATGGAACCCTGTGGGACATAAAAGCCAATGAGTAAACTGTTGGAAAGACCAGGTCCTATCTTTACCTGAAATGAACAGTCAGATAGAAA